>NW_028258308.1:38405681-38708712 GCF_053883595.1 Heterocephalus glaber
AAATGGACAGCAAGATGCAATGCAATGTAAAAGGGGAGAACAAATTAGGTGAGAATTGACAAAACAAATGAAGGTGGAAGGTTACAGGACTCAATATTACCTTAGATTTTAGACTTTGAACTTCAGTATGACTTCCCTGAGAACTATACATCACTCTAATTCTTCTATTGAAGGTAATTTATCTTTTTCCACCTGATTGCTTTTAAGATTATAGGTTTGTCTTAATATTTACAATAGCATAATATTTACTTGTATGTTTCTTATTTTTATTCATTTTGATGTTTAGTATCTCTGAGTGTAAGGATTAGAATTTTGAATTAATTCTTCAACACTCTAGCCTTTTTAAAATCTTGGAATAGTCCATAATCCTTGCTCTTAATCACTTTCCGCACTGCTGAGCACAATACCTGACACCCGCAACTGAAGGGAGGAGAGGTTCATTTTGGCTCACAGTTTCAGAATTCTCCGTCCTTGCAGGGTTGGTGGGCTCTAGCTCCAAGGCAGGAAGGGCATGGAGGAAGTGGGGAGGGAGGAAAGCTGCTCCAGTCTTGGTGGTCAGAAGCAGAGAGGAAGAAAGAAGTGGGGGAGGGCAGTGCACCCTCCCCACAGTGACTCACCCCTTCGGCCAGACTCCACACTCCACTGTTGATTCAGTCAACAGCCTACGTGTGAGCACATGAGGCCTTTGGGGCACTTTTTATTTAAGCCATAACAATAGGGATCCTGAGAGTTGATTCACCAAGCTGTTTTGAGAATTAAAAGACAATCTACTCAAAGAAACCCAGACGAGTGTCTGGCTTGTGATAAGTATTCTCTTCTCAGTCACTTTCTCATGAATGGGACATCTCCTTTCAAGTTCTCCTCTCCTTTTGGAATTCAGTTAGACATATTATAGGCCTTTGTATATCTCTCATATCTTTTAATCACTTTTCTATAATTGATACATTGGTAATACAGAAAAATGGGATTCACTTTAGTATATTCATAATGCATAGGGCTGGGGATTTAGCTCAGTGGTGCCGCTGCCTGCCCCACAAGCGCAAAGTCCTGAGTTCGATCCCTGGTACCAAAAAAAACCAACCCCATAATGCATATAACATATTTGATTATTTTCATCTATTCTCCATTACCTCACCGCTCCCAGACCCCTTGATCCCTTCCTGATCTTTAAAAGTCTATCTTCTCATTTCCTTTCATCTTTCCTTTACTTGTTTGTTTGTTTGTTTGTTTGTTTTTAAATTCATATAAAAGAAAGCCTGGAATATTTGACTTTCTGAGACTAGCTTATTTTACTTAACATAATACCCTGTTTTCTCTTCAGACTATTATAAAATCCTTTCTTTCATTTTTGAATATTTTTTCTTTCTTTTTCTTCATGTTTCAGTCTTTTTTTTTAAGTTTTAAACCGAGACCTCAAGCAGACTTTTTCTTCAGATATTATTTTGTATTACTACTTGTTTTAACACATAATGATCACATTCCTTATAGGGAATTGTTACATGCCCGTGACACTTCTTAATTCTTTTTTGACCCCTGCCCTTCCCCCTCCTTTCCTCTCATAATCCCATTTCCATATGAGAAAGATCTATCTCCCTACTTCTCATTATCTATCCTTTATTTTGCTCTTTATTTATATTTTGTGTTTCTCATGTAAGAGAAACTATTGCATGCTTCAGTCTGGAGAATTCCTTCAGAATTATAATTCTTTCATTCTCATTTTAGCAGTGTCTAACACAAATTCTGTTCCATCCTTTTTTGAAAGCTATGTAGTCATCTTATAGTTTCTTGCTTTTTAATCAGATTTTTAAATCTCCTCTTTTATGTCTTTAAGGATATTAAGTCCATTTGTTTATATTCTGTATTTAAGAATTTTAGTATTTTTTTCCTGACATATAATCATGGTACTGTGCGTATATGTTTATGTGTGTGTGTGTGTGTGTGTGTGTGTGTAGTGGGAATTTTTTTAAACTTGGGAGTGTTGATTGAATTTATTCTACCATGCTATCAAATATGCAACTGAATAAAACATTTTTATAATCATTTATGAGGTTGAATTTATGGGCTTTATAGACAAGAGCATGAAAAGTGAATGTGAATGTGGAAGAAAAAGCTTTGTTATGACTCCCAAGGTTTTGGCTTCACATACTAGGTAGATAGCATGAATTAGATATAAAAATGAGTCTAGAGAGGTGAAGAGTCCAGTTTTGAATGCACAAATGTTCAACTGAGAAGTATAAATAGGGCTTCTCTTCAGAACAGAGGTTAGAGACTTAACCGTACATTTGGTAATAAGTAAGATATAGGCAGTGATTGACCCTACCAAGTGATCAATGTCAGTCAATGGGCCAAGTAAAAACAGGTATAAAGGAGATTAAAGGACAGGGGAACCAGAAGAGTAGGTTAGGAAACAGCAGAAGAGCCAACAATGTAGTGGGTCCAGAAGTCTATCAGCAGTTCAGAGATCAATGGAAGACCACATTTATATGCAGACAGCATGAGTAACATTTAGAAACCATGAACACGTCAAATAGGCTTAAATACGGTAAATATTTATCAATGAATTTTGGCATCAGATTTATTTTCCTGAGTTCAAGGAACTCAACGGCCAAAAAAAAGAGAGAGTGACAATTTTTAAGAAAAAAAATAGAGTCAAAGGAAGAAGTTTGTATACTTTTGTATTATTTGCTTTTTCTAGGGATGGGTCACACTTATAAGCAGAAGGACTCAGGCCAGGGGGAAGGAAAGATGCAAGATGGAGGAGAGAGAAGATGGGGCAGGAATGTTTGGGGGATTTGGGGAAGGCATGAACTCCAACTCACAATGGAGAAATCAAACCAATGGGGGAGAGGTGCCTCTTCCCAGGAAACCAAGGGAAAGGGGGTTAGGAGGGCCTTAGAGATAACTGGATTATGAGAACAGTTGAAAGTGTCCCTCCCTAAAACTTCCCCTTCTGAAAGGTGAGTTCTCGGCTGAAAGCAAGAATGATGGCGATAAAAGACTTAAAAACAAAAGGAAGGATTTTGACAGCCATGTGATCGGAAAGAGGGGGAATGACCAGAAAGAAGGAAAATAATTACTAAACTCTGTCATGCAGTTTTCAAACTTTACAAGGCATCAGAACCACATGGAGAGCTTGTCAAACACAATCTGCTGGACTTCAGCCCCAAAGATCTAGTGTGGTAGGTCTGGAACAGAACATGGAAATTCACATTTCTAACGTGCTCCCATTGGTACTGACACTGCTGCTCTAGGGACTCCATTTGCTATTAAAATAAAATAGATTAGGAAACATTTCCATTGCAGAGAATTAAAGGATGTAATTTTGTAAGACTGATCAGGTGTCAAAATTTCGTGATACGGTATTTACATATTTTGTTTGATGTCTCTTCAGAACTCTCCACCGGTATTCAGGCTCTTTCCCTAGCATAGAATGCCTTTTCCTCTCTAGCCCAGTAATAACTCTACACATCCTCTAAGGTCAAGTGCTACCTTCTCAGGAATTAGTCTTTCTCTTCTCACTTTGGAAAAGTCTGAGCTCTGCTTGTTGCACACACATAATTTGCACCCAAATCTCATTTTGTCTAGCATTTGTTATTTGTCCAGATGCCTGTGTACCCATACCCCTAAACTGTGTGATACTTGTAGACACAGACTCCCCTTTAGCTTCTCCCATTCCCTATAATGTTTAGCCCGGTGTTTGGCTCAGAGAAGTACCCACAGTTATTGCTGGGACTGAACAACAGGCAGCTTCAGTTAGCAGACTGCTTAAGAGACTGAAGCATCCAGCCAAACAAGCAAGAGAACATTAAGTCAGAGAACATCAGAATAAAATTTCACTTTATATGATTTTCCTCTTCCCCCTTGACAGAAGTTCTTATTAAAATAACATTAGCTAAAAAATATTTCTATGCCAAAAGCAATTATGATAATGTTTCCCTACATTTATTTAATTCTTTTTATTCTAAAAGTTCATGGTACACAGGCCTCAGCTCACAAGAAAAGCAAAGCACTGAACTGGACTTGAACTTCTCATTTCCTTTGCTAGGCAAGCTCTTTTTTCTTCTAACTCATCTGTGAGCCCTTTAGCATTGCGGATGTCTGAGTTTAGATTTCTACGTTTGACATCCTCACCAAATCTACTTGAGCATGGATTCAAAAGAGATTTCAATTAGTTTCCCTCAAAGGATGAAACGCTGTTGTCCCTCGCTGGATGCTCTCATCTTTAACAGGTGATTAAGGTCCTAATGGGCTCACACAGCTTTTCAGGCTGCTCCAGCCAATTATGGTACTAAATAAAAAGCCAAAAGAGGGGAGGGGAGAAAACTGGGAAGCAGAAACTGGGTACTTTCAAGAATCACTATGGAGATACCTCAAAGAACTAGGACTAGAGGTCTCATTTGACCCAGCTATTCCCCTGCTGGGTATCTTCCCCAAAAGAATTAAAAGAATCATACCACAGCAATATATGTGCACCCATGTTTATAGCACCACAGTTTGTAATAGCTACAGCCTGGAAACAGCCCAAATGCCCATCAACTGGTGACTGGATAAAGAAGATGCGGTTTTTTTATAAAAAAGAATTCTCCAAGCTTTTCTAAGAGTAAAGCAGTATGTTTCTTGGGATGGTTCGCAGGGTGCCATCAGACATCACCCTTTAGGTTTCCGCCACCCAGAAGAGCCTTCAGCCTCCCTCTCACTGGTCTTAATTCTCTGTTTCCAGACTGCAGAAGAATGAATAACACACAGCCGTATGCACACACTATCCTATCTGTGACTGAGATAGACACTACATAGACACTACAATTGGTACTATCATAGACACTACAATTGGTACTTGTTCCTGACTTCCATGGCACAGGTTTTCAGAACTCCTTAGATTTTCCACAGTGACAGGAAAGTATTTTTCATTCTGATGAGATAACTCACAGTGGCCCCCTGGATAGTTCCAGATTGGGAGGTCACATGATCCAGAAAGACATCACATGATTAAAGGGCTGGAATGTGGGGCCAGCCTCACCTCTGGGGAGGGAAGGGAACCTGGCATTGGAGTCCAGTCACATGGTCAATGACCGACTGAATCATCTACATAATGAAATTCCAACCACTTCTCCGGACCCTCAAGCTCCCTATCTGAGAGGTAACATGACAGGGTTCCACAAGGAATAGGAATGGGAATACTGCACTCCTCTCAGATCTAACCCTATATAGATCCTTATAACAAAACTGTAATAGTATGGATAGCACTTTTAGTGAGTACTGTGAGTCATTCTATAAAATTATTAAATCTGAGATGGTCATGGAAATCACTAAATTTAAATCCCATTAGCTGGAAGTGTACACTGCCTATGAATACCATCCAGGACTGGCCTCTGAAATGAATGCAGTCTGGAGCAGAAGTTATCCCTTAACAGTTAGGGTCTATACTAGTCCAGGTGGGTAGTGATAGAATTGAATCATGCGCTACACTCCTGTGAAGGTTGAAACAAAACAATGATAGAATGAGGTCTGGCTAATTTCTCTCGTAAGCTGTTGTGATGGCTAAGCATAACTGTCAAATTAATTAGCTTGAGATCTGCCTAGGGGATTAGTAAAGCATGCTTCTAAGTTGTGGCTAGGTGGGTGATGAAAGTGTGACCTTGAGGTCTACATTTGTTCCCTGGACCCTTTTATTTGGAGCTGTTCCCCTGCTGTGCTTCCCACCCATGATGTGAGCAACTTTGGTCCACTGTACCCTCCTAGCATGATATTTCTGTTTGGAAGCCAGGCAACTATGGACTGAACCCTCTGAAACTGTAAGCCAAATGAAATCTTTCTTTAAATTGTGGGTGTCAGGTTTTGTTTTTTTTTTTTAACTAGCAATGGGAATCCAATTGCCTCTCACCTCTATAGCCAAGGACAGAGCTATTGCTCAACATACTTAGGAGACCAAGGCCCAGTGGTCTTTTCCATTTATTCTATGTTGCGTAACTAGAAGAGGTAGAAGCTGAATGAAATCCAAATGAATTTTTTCTTGCTGTAACATTGCCTATAAACTATCATCAAATATTTGAGAGCCCCCCCTTCCTTCTGTTTGAGACCTGCTTTTTGAACCTTCTTTTGAAAACAGAACTTCCTTCCTGCTTGGCTTCTCTAAGAGCCTTCCTTTTTGTACCAACCTACAGGGTTTCTCAAAGTCAACTGCATGAGCCACTCATATCGGAATAAGCCAGGGAATTCACTGAAAAGGTAGATTCCAGACACATAGCCAAAAGACTATGGAATCTTCATGGAGGATGGAGAGATGAGTCAAAATTAGCATTTATAAAAGTTCCAGAGTTGGTACTTGTATACACTATCATAAAAACAAAGAAAAGTCTATCTATGTACCTGATAATAAGACCAAAAATAATCTGCCTTCTATGAGACAATGGGACCCTAAGCCTTGTGATAGTTATTTTTTTCCTCTTTTGTCTAGATCTTAGTTTTGTAAAATAAAAATATATTAGCAGGAAGATGTGCTTTTGATTGTCCAAAATAATGTAATGTTTATCTGATTACAGGATAGCTTGTCATTGGACAGTTGCCAATGCTTAGTAAGATTCAGGGTGCTGGTTTAACCAGCCATGGGCAAGTTTCAAATTTTCAAGACCATTGGATCCTGGGCTTGGGTTACATGCCCAAGTCTTAATAATTAAAATGTACCCCAAAAAGACCATAAGGTTATATATTTCAAGAATCTAAATTGCAGGAAAGAATACACATATCTGCATAGCACTACTTTAAAGCTTTGATCCTTTGTAAATTTTAAATGCCAAGGTAGATAATGTGGGAAAGAGTAACTGGTCATTTATGAAATAGATCTTAAGGTTGCAGAAGTTGTGTGAGTGGAGGATGATCTCAGTTTGAGGGCACTAGGAAAGGAAATGTCTTAGTAAAATTAGACACAAGGATTCCAGAAAGGGAAATTAAGACAAACATTATTACAGCAATCAATCACAGAAGCACCTGGCTCTTCACACTCGTCATTAAGAAAAGGGGACAACAGTTCTACTGAACATGGAGGGAGGGTGGCAGGTGTGTCTGAATCTCATATCTACAGTAGTCTCAAGGAGAGAAATAAAATTGCAAAAAGGTCTTTATATTTGATTTCAAAAAGCATTCATTTTTACCAACATAATCTTTTAGTTCGGTTTAAGTAAGGATGGGAGCTAACACAGAGCCCAGTTATATTTTTTAGAACTTTACACATACTTTAAAAGTAAAATCAGTACAATTAATATTAAGCTGATTAAGATAATTTTGACTGCAAAGTAGCACAACAGAATATATGTGCATTATGTGTCCCCATTTCGGATTTATAGTATCATCCTTATGAAGGTGTGGGATTTTCAGAGAATTAAAAATGCTCGTGCAGGCCACATGGTGGCGCTGTAGGTAGATGCTCGGCAGGATATGGTATGCCAACTTCATTATGACACAGTGCTGCCTTAGGAAAGTTGGTGCGATGTTCCGTGTGGCTTTGGGGTAGTTCTTCACCAGACAACGTTAAAATGCTCTAATAATTTAAAAGAGTGAGTGATGTTACTGGTTTGGGTTTGGAGGAAGTAAAGAAATAAAGCTGTCTTCCAAAGATTTGAAGGATGTTGTGAAACATGATGTAGATTTTTGTAGAGAGGACGATCTAAAGCAGAGCTAAATTTTTAAAAGAAGAAAAAAACTAAGATCTAATGAACAAGTTGGGTTTCTTTCTCGTTAGCCCCCTCTGTCCTGTCGATCTTAATTATCGGTGCTCTTGGAGATGATACATTTATGTTAATCTCAATTCTACCCAGAGTTTCGATTGCCCATATCCCCAAGCCAAGGTAATGTATTGTTATTCTATGTATCACATCCCAGAGCACAATAAAAACACTAATGTGGATTGAAAGAGCATGTGCTTAGAATACACCAAGTCCCAACTCATAAGGTGAGATTCCCTATAGACTTGAAACCAAAATTTGAAGTACGGAATATGAAAAAAGAAAAAAGTTACAGACTGATCTCATTCTATGAACAGAATTACAAAAATCCTAAAGAAAATATTAGCAAGGTGTATTTATCCCAAGAATGCAAAGTCACTCAACATTCAAAAACCAATTAATGCACTCACCCAAATGTCAGATTAGTGGAGAAAAATCAAGTCATCATCAATAGATACAATGCATTAGATAAATTCAGCATGTATTTGTAACAAAAAACCAAAATACGAGCATCCTAAGAAGTGAGCAGATGCTGTTAGGCCCCATGTTAGCACCTGCCCATCAGATTGCACCTGCCAGCCTCTGCCTGCGAGCTTTCCCTGGTGCTGTATTCCGTAAGGCAGGTCAGAGGGCCAGAAAATGAGTCTCCCTGCAGGGCACTCCTACCTCCCCGCATCCTTCATTTTGAGCAACTAAGCAGTGGGTTTTACACCAGCTCTCAGAGTTTCCTCAGCTAATTAAGGTCCAGTTTCTCACAGTAGTAACTGGCTTTACAAGGTACTTTTTATTGATTTTATTTTCTTTTCTAATGTACTTACCACTCTCTTTATGGCATTTCCCTGGATCTCCTTCCAAATAAACTACAGCATTTAAATTCTTGTTTCAGGGTCTGTTTCAGGGACAGCAAGATGAGGTTGTAAGGAAAGTTCTTTGATTTGATTAAGGACCTTAAAAAAGAAACACAGCAACCATTTTATTTCAGAGGAGGGAGGGAGGGAGGGAGGGAGTGAGGGAGAGAGAGAGAGAGGAACCAAATATCCGCAATGGTACAATATTGAACTTATTTCAGCCAAAGAAAGTCAAGTGTCTCTATTATGCCAACTTCAGCTCAGCATCATGCCAGAGCTCCTATTTAAGTACAACAAGGCAGAAGAAATAAGTAAAAAGGTAAAAGAATTATAATAATTTCAAACAAAGAAAATCAGTCATTATTTTCAGATAGCATAGTTGTGAGGGAAAAAACCCCAATTACTTGAATTGGTAAAAGATTTTAGCAAGGCAGCTGGGTGTAAAATCAATAGATAAAAAAAAATCAATTTCTAAGGCAGTGGTCAGGGAGAAACAAAGACCAAAAAACTCCACAGCGATGAAGTTTGTCAGAGGGACACAGTAGCCAAATGCAAAAGCTTCCAGTCACCGAAGATGGAAAATGTTAGCTGGAATATAACTAAGGCAGTACTGGATTGCAATCTAAAGAGTAGATTAAGTTTTCATCAGTCCATACTAATATAAATAAATGATTAAATAAATAGATAGGGGTTGAGCCACATCTGTTCAGAACCCCCAGTGATTTATGGAGCTAGTCCACCCTCATGGAGGGGCCTTCACTCTCCTCTCCTTAAGAAGGTGGTGCACACAGGATAGAAGGGGCTGAGGAGGAGGGACTTCTTTGTGAAATCTATCAAATAGTATCTTGGGCAGGTGTTCAAGGTCAAGTTCCATATTATGCACCCTTGATAAAGAGGAATAAAACCGGCTCTTTGCCTCTATGGTCTTTCTCCCCAAAACTCATAATCATGTGAAGAACATAAGGAAAATCTCAACAGATGATTCTACAAAATATGCAATCAGTATTCTTGAAAATTGCCAAGGTCAAAAAATAAGGAAACAGAAACTCTTCATGCTAATTGGAGCACAGGAGAGATGGTAACTAAATGCAATGAAGTACAGTGGTGAGACCCTGAAACAGAAAAAGGACACTAGGTAAAAACTAAGAAAAAATTAATAAAGTATAAGCATTAGTTACTAACAATGTAACAAATTGGTTCATTAATTGCAATAAGTACATAATAATAATAAAAGAAGTTAATGATGGAGGAAATTGGGTACAAGATTTATGAGAACTGTTTGTGCTATCTTCACATTTTTTCAGTAAATCTAAAATTTTTTTTTATTCAAATGTAAAATGCTTTTTAAAAATTACTAAATTAATAAAGTTAAACAATTTAAAAATGTAAACTCAAATAAATCATAACAAAAAAGGAATTAAGACTTCAGAGTTTCTATTCAGTATTAAAAACTCAATAGAAATACAATTTTTGATTTGTTGTTAAGCATGGAATTCTGAAAAAGAAATTATATTTCAAAAGGATAAAAAATCAATTGTGGCTTACAAATCACAACAAATATTTATCAAAGTAACTATTAAAGCATTGCTTTTACACTGGGTTCAAATAAAAATAGGTAAAATACCAACAAATTAAGCAATTCATGGACAAAATTTGCATGAAGAAAATTATATTATGGCAATTTTTCCAAAGACTTTAATAAATGGAAAATCATGCCACATTCATGATCTTTTATGATAAACAAAAGAACATCATGGATGTAAGTTCTCATTAAATTGCTTTGGTATTATGATTCAATGCTAGTCAAAATACCAACACATTCTGGGTGAATTTGACAAGCTAATTTAAAGCTTTATGAGAATGATACAAAGTACAACAACAGTAAGACACTGCTTGAGAATAGCACAGTATGGTATTTGCCTTATCAGATGTCAAGTTAATACACCACTGATACAGAAATACACAAACAGGAAAAACAGAGAAATACACAAGGACAAAGTAAAAGAAAAAAAGAAAATACAGAGCCTGGAAACATATCCACACGTGTGTGTGTACACTGGATTTAGACAGAACTCACACTGCAATGCCTTGTGAATGATACTGATTAAGAAGAAATAGGTCTGGAACAGCTGGTTATCTGTACAGAAAAAGTGTAAATTAATTGGACCTCTGCATCTTTCCATGAGAAAAAAGTGAACTCCAGCTGGATTAAGCAAAGATAAAACTATAAAATTCTGAGCAAAATGTTTTCATGAGAACATGAATTAAAGAAGATTGCTTCTGTGAAAAGGAAATATTAATAATTATAAACATAATGATTAAGAAATTCTGTTCACAAAGTGCAAATACAACATATAAGCTAGAATACTTCATTTACAATAGAATAAATGATAAAATTTTATAAGTAGAGTGTACACAAAGCCCTACAATCTGATAAGAGAAAAGCAAATTACACAATAGAAAATGTGGACAAAAATAAAACATGAATCCACACTTCACAGACGAGGAAATGCTAATAAACATATGTCAGAAGATGCTCAACATTGCCATTAATCAGAGAACTAAAATTAAAACTATAAAAGATTTCAAACCAGTCACATTAGCGAATTCAAAAAGAAGTAAAAATGTCAAATATTGAAGAGAACATAAGGTAATCTGAGTAACTGTGTGCTGTTATTTATAAACTGAAATGTAAGCTGCTCTACCATCTTAGAAAGACAATATAGCATTGCCTAACAAATCCAATACATGCAAATCTTATGGCACTCTTAATGCAAATCTATGGCACTCATAGACAAACTCGGAGATACACGCATGTTGTTGTCTACTCTTTGTAATAAGAGAAAGAAAGAAAGAAAGAAAGAAAGAAAGAAAGAAAGAAAGAAAGAAAGAAAGAAATTTTGACAAATGTTTATCAAAAGTAGAATGATAAACAAACGACGGCAGTGTCTTATAATGGAATATTAGACAACAGTGAAAAGAAATTAGATATAGCTTTATTCAGTTGCCATGAATGAATCCCAGGAACAATATCAAGCAAAGAGAAACAGGAAAAAAAAATCATAGTTTGATTCAATTTAAAGTTGAAAATTATCCATATCTCAATAATGCACTGATGGGAATGTAAACAAATAGAAAACTATAGAGAAACCCTCTGAGATATAGTAGAAGGGAATGGGATGGAAAGAAGTATTCAGAATGATTTTAAAGTACAGCAATATTTTATTTATGAATATGGAACACAAGTTCTCATGTGCTAATACAGTGGTTCTTTATTCCCCGCAGATGTTTCTAAAACATCTTTGGTACCTAAATACTTTTCAAAATTAATACATATTCAGGTGTCTCACTCACTGTTAGAACCTCTGAGGAATTCTCTTGACCTCTCTGAGCTGCAGATCCCTCATCCTCAAGTAGAGTGACAATAAAAGCGGTCACCTCATTTCAGGACCTGTGTGGGATGGACAGGAAGTCAGAGGATTAATCACCCTTCGTGTAGCCCACTGCTCACCAGAGGTCAACAGATGTGAGGCCATCCTATCCTTCACTCATTGAGTTTCCATTCGTGGAAATCAAGTTAACCCAGTGGTGAAGGTAACATAAACTAAAAAGATAGACCATCTTCTTCCCTCAGGTAGTTTGTATGTTTTAAAACTTTTTTTTTTAGTTCTCTTGAAAAACATTTTGTTTTTAATAGGCATAGGGTAATTATACATATTTATGATAATTCATGCATTTAAAAAAATTATTTTCCAGTTTTTGTTTTTTAATATTTTTACTTGACACATAGTAATTGCACACATTTATGAGGAGCAATGTGACACGTTAATATAATGTGTACAATGCAACATGACTAGATCAAGATAATTGACATACTTAGTCACACTTTGTGTATTTTAGTTCAGGTTTTCTGAAGACAATACTTATCTCTCATTAACAACTTTAGTAGGAAAGTAAGGCTGAGACTTGAAAGAGAAATAGGGTCTCCAGTCATTTTTCATAAAACTAAAAATATACCTAAAGAACATTTTGGCTAACATTCCCCATGGCTACATAGGAAAACAGACACTCTGTGGTCCTAGAGCCTTGGGCTTACTCTGCAGCTCCATCTGCTCCTTGCAGTACAGCTGTATCTAAAAATTCCCGGGCTTCTTTTCTTCATGTACAAAATTGGTCTAATATTTTTTCTTTGAAAGTTTGTGGTAAAGGATGGAGATAGTGCATGACCAGTGTCCAGTAGAGTCCCTGACACCAAGTAGGATTCAGCAAGGGGTGACAGCTGGTAGTTGCTCTGTCCAAACTGTGATATAGTAAATACTTTCAAAAGATACATAAGTGTTTATTATTCCATAGCACATAAACATTTATGCATTTTAAATTATGTCATAGAAGCACAATAGATGGCAGTAGAATGATTAAGAACTCAGAGACTGGGGTTAGATGATGATCTAGGTTTAACTCCTGAATTATAATTACTAGACTTGGAGAAGTGTGCTTGTTCATCATTAAGAAATACAATGGGATAATATATGTAAAGTACTATACAAACACACATATGTTTGTGTGTGTGTGTGTGTGTGTTTTAGTCAGCTATGACAAATTACCTAAGAAAATCAACCTAAAAGGAAGGAACATTTATTTTGACTCAGTGTTTAAGTGGTTTCAGTCCGTGGTTGCTTGGCTCTCTTGCTTTGGGCCTTCAGTGAGTCAGTGCATTACAGTGAGGAGCACATGGTATAGCCAAGCTTCTCACTTTATGATGGTCAGGGAGTGAGAGAGAGAGAAAGGCACAGGGGTCCCAATATCCCCCCAAAACATGGTCTCAGCTGGGGACCAAAACTTTGGAGGACATTTCAGAACCAAACAATAGTTATTAGAACCAAACAATAGTTATTACATGTTGGCTTCTTATTAATGATAATATTACCATTATTGTCATTATTTGGCTGCTTTTGAGAATTTGCTCTTTTGCAAAACTCCAAAATGACCTACTAGGTATTAGTTTTCTTATTAGGTTACTTAAAGTTAATTCATGCTCCTTTTTAGTTAGCAGATCTTCTTAGTACCTTTTCAGCAAAGAAAATCTTAAAGTTATTATCTGTAGACTAAGGTACAAACCATGCAAAGAATTCAAAGTTCCTGGGTTCTACTAGGACTTGATTGTGGTCCTATAATGGGTTACCCTCCTTTACATTCCAATTCTTTAATTTAAGCATCAGTAAGAAGAAATCATTCTTCTGCTTCATCCTTCATTTAGAAATTCTGAAAAGAAAGCTCTTTTCCTCTGATATCTTTGTTGAAACAAGCCAAGAGTGTGATTGCACGTTCAGAACTTTGTGATA
Source organism: Heterocephalus glaber (assembly GCF_053883595.1). Lineage (NCBI taxonomy): Eukaryota > Metazoa > Chordata > Mammalia > Rodentia > Bathyergidae > Heterocephalus > Heterocephalus glaber. Next base: position 38,419,590 of record NW_028258308.1, read on the forward strand.
AAGGATCAGACAGAGTCCCTGAATGCCTGCTTGGGAATAAACATAGGAGACCCCAGGTTATCATAAATAATCCACTTTGCAAACAACCCCAGGATAACACCATGCTGTTGTTCAAAATCTGTATGAATCCAGTACCAATTCAGTTCAAATTGGGTTCTAAGATAACCATATTTACTTCCCAGAATTGTTTTTCTCTCACTGCAACTATGCAATTTATTTTTAAATGTTGTCTTTTAAATAAAAGCAAGAAACAAAATCTGAGCTTCCTTAATCCGCTTGTAACCAGCAATTCAGTGTTGTGAAGTTGCCATTCCCATACCCATTCCTTGAGCAAGCAGAAGCGAAAGACGACAGTGGTTGCCCTTCTCCCAGGAGCGTAAGTGGACCTTCTGTTGCCATGGCTATGGTGGCCGGACTCAGCATCCTTGCCCTGCAGGACTGAAGTTCACTCTTCTCCCTTCTGCCTGTCCTAAGAGCCTTGCAAAGAGCAGTGACCGCAGCTGCTACCTCTAAACATCTGTCTATTTGTAGCCTACACTTTAACAAATAATTTTATTTTCCTTTTCCCTGTAGTACTTTTTTCTTTTCTTTTCAGTGGTGTAGAGAGTTGAATGTTTTCTCTCTCTCTTTTTTTTTTTGTACAATTCCTCCTCTGTAGATAACAAAGTCCAAGTCCCTAGCCATTGTAATTATTAGCATATTTCTGGAGAAAATTGCAACAGTCTACATTAAAGGACTCCCTGCAGAAATTTACACAGTAGGTATCCAATTTCTCTTTAAATAAAAAGCACTCAAATCCGTGAGGAGTTTAAAACAAAAGAAGAAATGGGGAACAAACATAGCTTTGAGGAACAGCAGGGAGATTTGCAGTGGTCAAGAGGAGATAGTCAGGCTGAATTATTTGTATAATTAGTCTTCATTAGCAAATTGGAGAAAATTACAATGCCACCATAAGATGTTATAATGTGCCCACAGACTGGCAGTAATAAGAATCAGGTCTGACACCGTTCCAAAAAGTTTGGCTCTCCACTCGGAATATTTTCTACTAAAAAATAAATTTTAAGCCTGAGAGCACTCTTGAAAATGTTTCTAAAACTTAATAACATTTCCATTCAGTAGAGGTGATCTTGATATCATTGTGGTCCCCTCAGCAGAAGAAGATTAGGTCTTTGAGGATCTCTCAGCAAAATTTCAAGATGAAAGCGAGAAAACAAAATGCAAATGTCAGTTCCTTTTCACAATCTCTTTTTTTTCAAGATGTTGGAAAATAAGAGAAAGCTAGGTTTACCCTTTTTTAATGTTCCAGCAACCTTCTCAGAAAAATATGAGTGGCATCAATAAAGGAATTGAAATCTAAATTTAACTTTTAAAAATGTAGAAAAATATTAAAGGAAGACCAACCACTTGACAAATACCTAGGAAAAGCATTCCTTATTTTCTGGATTTCTAAACATCTGTGGGAAAGTCTCTGGTAAAGGACAATGAAGCACATTTCACAAATCATCCCAAGCTACAATTATGATAAAAAAAATCAAAATATTGCTACTTCTCAAGGATGGGGAATATATCTAGTGGGCTGAGATGAAGAGGATACTAGAAAAAGAAAACTAATAAATAAGGCTACTGTGAAGGCCCAGAGTATTGCACCTTTTCTAATAATCAAAATCACTATTTCCAAGGAGATTAAAAGTTCTGCATGTGGTATATGCAATGCTAGATATACCATGCTTGCTGCAGGCATCTGCACAATGGATGGCCAGACACAGGGAGGACCCTGGGAAAGAGCAAGATGGACTCATTACTATCCTGAGAAATTTGTCCTCAGCACTATCTCAAGGCATGCTATCTTGAGAGTGTTACAACTACTTAGTTATAGTAAGAAAAGTGATTCAAAACCCAAGTGGTAGATAAAGAGACATGCATTATGTTCTTTTAATGCTCCACCGAGTTTAGCAGTGTCACCCAAGGATCATCTACTCTAACAGACTTGGTTTGACTCATTGTTGATTATGGAGTAAGACTAGTTCATTTTAACCCAGTGGAGATGCAAATATCAGGTGGAAAGCTTGACATCTTTGGAATGCTGCCTGTGGATCACCAGCTGGATTTGCTTTTTATTCTGTCATTATTATTTCATTGTTTGCTTCAAAATGACCAAAGAAACTCAACATCTCAAAACGCTCTTTGAATAAACTTTACCATCTTACTGGTTTCCTCATGCACTAATAAATTGAATAAAATCACTGGAATGTGTCCATGTAATATTGCTGTAAGAGTGATACTTTTAAGATTTGCTATATTGTATTTTGACTTTAAAATGCCACTGGGAAGCCCAAAACTATTTCTAAGACAGGAACACAACAGGTGAGTTCTTGCATTTACAAGTACTGAACTTAGAAATAACTTTCAGTGATCTTGTTGTATAAGTTCTTTACACTTTAATGACCTGCTTTTCTGTCTTATAAATAAAGGGAAATGTCCTGACATAGTTGTTTGCCTTATCAAGACGCCAATAGAATTAAAGAACAAGTGGTGTCATTCAAAGGAGAGACAGGGGATTGAACTTGGATAAACAATCTAAGACTACAAAACTTTGAATCCTAGAACACACCTAAATTTAAAAAAAAATATGAAATACTCGTAACAACCAAAAATAAACTGGACCTGACATGCCTGGGAAACTTAGAGACTTAGTGAGACTCTGTCACACACAAAAATGTAAATTGGAAATGCTAGTTTTTTGTACCTCCCTTACTTTCCAGATTCAACTGAGTACTTCAAAGGACGTGAGAAGTAGAATGCACCAGTGAGAACAATGTCAAAGGGTGCATATGTAAAGCTATGCTCAGGGGGTATATTTATGAGGGAAGATCATGTAATGTTTCAGAATATTAAGACAAATGTCATGGTCATTGAGTGAAAAAGGCATACAGCTTAGTTGTCATGGAATTCCTTTGGTTGTCAAAATCTGGCAACATTATGAAGTACTTTCTCTTTTTTTAATGAATTTTATTGGTACATTTTAGGTATATAATATAAAGACATTCATCATTGTAAATTTGCACTTTTACATAATCTCTCTTGGTTCTTATTTTTTCCTCATTCCCCTGCCCTCCCTTCAACCCCTCCATCCCTCCCTATTTACAAAGACTTTATTTCCATTTCTTCATTTTCTCATATTAATTCCATTCCCTTCTTTCCTTTCCCCTATTATTCCCACTTCCCCTTCCTCTTTGCCCCTTTTCTTTCTATTTCACATTATCTATCATACCTTTAAGTCCTTATTTGCATGTTAAGTTTCTCTCACTAGAGAAACTATTTGGTATTTACACATGTGTGTCCTATTTATTTCACTTAAGAGTTTTGCCTCAATGTGAATCCATTTAGCTATAAATGTGTCTAATTTCTCATTTGAAGCACTTTCATTTCCAACAAAATGACAGAGAAGAAAACTAAACATCTTAATGAACAATGAATAGGTTTTCCATGTGACACTTACTGGAGATTGTTCATTCATATCTCAAAAAAAAGTTCTTTCATGAGATAATAGTTCACTATCAGTAGGAGATAGAAAAAGTGATTGCTTAGATTGTGCCAAATATTTAATGTGGAATGAACTGAACAATATCTAGATCCGGGAAGTTCAGTGGTTCTTTCCTCTCAAGCCCCATCAGAAGATTTTGTGGAACTTAAAAATACTCACTATTTAAGCTTCAGTTTGTACTAAAGAGAGCATTAGAAAATGCTTGCGTAAAGCTTAGACTTTTATATTTTCAGGTTTCTTGGGTAATTCTCACGCATAACTGGGCTCAAAGCATCTCCGAAAGAAAAACTAATCTAACCAATAGCCACTTAAGTTGTTTTTTCAGGAATTTACCTTTTTAGTTAAATTATAGTTCATACACTTGGAAAATAAGTGCATAATTTGTCAATATGCTACCTATCACATAGCTTCTCCTTTGCTAGGGATATATAGCAACCATCTGTTTTCAAGGCAGAGAAATGCCCCCATGACAGACACAGAGGCAAAGAGTGCCATGCACTAGAGATGCCCACCAAGATGTTATCTTCCTTGTGGACTCTCTCATTTCTGCCTCCTCCACATCTAGTATAGTCCCTGGGACACAAAAGATGGTCAATGCTGGCTAAAAAAATAAATGTGAATAAATAAGCAATTGATTCAAATGAACTCCATAGCATCTGTTACTCTGAGAGGATTGTTATTCTATTTCGTCACCTCATTAAAATTTTTTTCTATAAATTTCAAACCAAGATTTCTTACCCAGTGAAGAAGAGATAGCCAGCCTAATATTTTCTTCAAAAATGGATATTATAGTCTCAAATTTCTTTCAATTTGTCCCACATTCCAAATTTATTTATATTTTCCATAAAATATAAATATATTATTCCATAATGCATATATTTCATAAATATATACATACATTTTCATAAATATATATGAAATAATACATATATGTATTCCATAATATATTTGTAACACCTCTTGATATTTTGTTGTTGTTCCTGGTTTCTGTCAATCCTGCAAAGGTAAGCAGATGAAATCTGGAAGGGAAGTCAGAGTTGCCTCTAAGTAGGAGGGAAAAAAAAAAAAAAAAGGAACGTTCCCACAGTGGTACACTTTAGAAAATCCAAGTAAGTGAGAAAAACTCAAGGCTCCTAATTAACAACTAGAAGACTCTAGCAAAATCAAGGGAGACTTTGAGATCTAGACTTCATTAGCAATTAAAGGGGGAAAAAAAGTCCCCGTGACCAGCAGGTTAGAAGTTAATTAGGCGAAGTGTTCAGGGACTTTCTGTCTGCTGAAGAGGCTTATGAGGTAGTTTGGGCTCTTTATTGCCTCTATAAAAGTCCCCATGTTAGCAGGCTCCCAGGAAAAAAGCAGATAGTCCCCAAGGTCATTCACAAAAGGCAGATCCTATGCTTCCAACACTCATGGGTCCTCTGTCCTGCCCAGTAATGGGTGCTTTGGGGTTTTTTGTCCATTTCTTTTCAAACTAAACTTTATCTTGGAATAAATAGATGTAGTTGGCTGGAGCACCAAAAAACAGTAACAGAAAATTCAATTTAGATGCATAAAGAGATAATAGGGAACAAAGACAAGAACAAAAGTCAGAGTCCCATTTGGTCAAGAAATAGTCTTCCAAGAACTAAGGAAATTCTTACCTTGGACCTGGTGATTCCATTGACTGAAATCTAATACCACTGGTTCTCTTCATTATGAACTTTCTCTTATATTCTGAAACAGATTATTAAAATGAATGTTTTATTTGAGGATTTTAGCTGAAAATATCAGGTACCAAGGTGAATTGTAGGAGTCTACACCATAGAACTGGATGCTGGCAGGTGCCAGAGATGATGTCTATGACTCTGAATCCCTTCTCAACATGCAGGAGTAGGAAGTTCCTCCTGTGAGAGGAGTGAAGAGGGTAACTGGAGACTGCTAGTGGCAGCAAGATAAATTCAAAATAACTTGAGGTCTAATACAGTATAGTTTATATAAGTTTTAGAGCTGTATCCTGGATATGAAGACAGTTCTATATTTAAAATACTCTGAGGGGGACCAGGGATTTAGCTCAGTAGTTCCACTGCCTGCCTCAGGAGCGCAAGGACCTGAGTTCTATCCCCAGTACCTAAATTAATTAATTAATTAATTAAATACTCTGAGGTTCTTCACAGCTGTCATTTTCACTGGATCTTGTTCCTACAACCCATATAATGTTAAGTTTTTGCCTTCCACAAAATCTTTCACACAGAGAATTTCTGAGAACCCCATCTTTATGCCCTGACCTTCTTGTTAAGCAGGATTAGTCAGGAAGCCCTTTGAAATCATCTTCTTATAGGTGGCATTGCCATATCTGCAACATGCTTTGTGACTCTGTACCCTGGAATCTTTGGGTGTTTCAGTGAGGCTGGAGAATAGGTGTGTTTGGAGTGGGGGAGGGAGGTGAGTGGTAAAGTAGCTAGAGACTAATCTTAAGAAGAACTTAAGACCTCTCAATTATTACAATAATACCTCCATTCACAAATGCTTCTGTTTTCAAACAATTCTGAAAACAATTTATCAAACCATAGAGGTATACTGGAGCAGAGAGCGGTCAGACTTCAGGTCTGATTGTGGACAGATGTCCTGATGTTTAATTCCTCCAAAATAAAGTATTGTTTTTCCAAAGCAAAAGGATGGGAATCTGGAATCCTCTCTAAGTCCTCCATCTGGAGTAGAGCTAACCTTTGAGCCCAGTCTCTTCTTTTTATCCATTAGGAAACTGAAATCCAGTAAAATGAAGTAGCCAATTCAAACTCCTCTAAGAGGTTAGTGGTATAAGGAAAAGTGAATCTTTGTCTTTGTGGCAAACCTGAGTTGGAATCAGAACCCAAGGCTTCTGCTAGGAAGAGGATTTGTATTGAGTCGCTGTGGAAAGCTGGCATCTCATCAAAAACAGAAAGGTGGGCTTTAAAAGTCAGTGTGCCTACTAGGAAGAGGAGAGGCAAACAAACAAAAAATAAATAAGTAGACAAATTTAAAATCTGCTTTATCCTTGACTCATGTGAAAAGTAGCTGTAAAACAAAAATCATCTCCCCTGATAATTCATAACCTTGGACCAATATTAGTTTCTGAGGTATTGAGAATAGAAAACAAATTGGAGTGAGCTGTAGTGGAAGGGAACAGCACAGAAGTCATCTAGCTCAACATTTCCACACCCCAGTATCCTCCACATAGCATCCTGACTCGTGGTCTGCCTCCTGCTTGGACTTCCCTGTCCTCTGAACCCTTCATGTGGATCACAACAGATCACTGACCTGAATGTTCTCTAAGCCTGGAAGTTTCCCTCTCTGTGGTTTCTATTTATTTGTCTTAATATTGGCACAAACCATAAACCCTCTTCTACAATTTACTCTAAATATTTGGAGACCCTGATTGTGTCATCTGTAGGCAAATATTGGTTCCTTGGAATATCTTCCTGGTTATACAAAAAAAAAATTCTCAAGGAGGTCTCATCTGAAAACATGGGAGTAGCCTTTAAAAAGGTTAAAGATTTCATATAATGAGTGCTACCCTTATTTATTTGGGAAAATAATAGGAAACATCAGTCTTTAATGTAATAATGGACCATATTTCTAAAAATTTTTAAATCCTCAAAAGCAAAATCTGACTAGGAAATCCAGCAAAATCTGGTGCATTTGGATGGAGCACATGTGGACTCACTGTAGCTCTAGAAATGGACAGTTTTTATTATTTTCCTGTTATTTGCATTCTTCATCTCAGGTTTCTGAAAACCTTAAACAGCTGGACTAATGCAGGCTCCCCAGAATGTCAAATTCCCCACACTGAGGTACAGGGTCTCCCCTAAAGAGTGTGGTCACCACAAAATAAATCATTCCAACTCTATATCAGAATGAACACTCACAGAACTTCAAACTATTAGCCTTTCCTTGGTCCCATTATCCACAACTGTCAGAAAGATGTGGTCCCTGGGGACACAGGTTCACCTAACTGCCAGAAAACAGAGAGTGTAAAGAACAAAATCCACAAATACACAAAAGTGAACAGGAGTAGTCAGATGGGTGGGCTTGATAAATGAATGAAAATTAGAAATAAAAGAAAATGTTGGTGGAAGTACAATATGCTGAACAATTAAACTTACCTTAAAGCATCCTGCCCTCTGCTGCCTCATGCTCTACCTTTATGCTCTTGATGTATTGTTTGCTGTGACAAATACCTGAAATAAACAGCTTAAGGGAGCTCAGGCTTATCTTGGCTCAAGGTTTTGGAGGTTTCAGTCCATGGTCAGCTGAGTCCATTGCTCTTTGGCTTATGGCAAGGCAGAAACATCATTGTGGAAGGGTATGTTAGAGGGAAAGCCGCTCACCTCTTGGCAGCCAGGAATCACAGAAGGCAGGAAGAGAGCCTGAGAGAAAGGAGCCAGGGCCCAATTTGGTCATGCCCCATGATCCACTCCCTTCAGTAGGCCCTGCAGCCTATTTTCAGCTCCCAATGATGTCATCAAATTATGATCTCATCAGTGGATTAATTCCTTAATGAAGTTGGGCTCGTCCCAAAGGCCCACCTTTGAATACATGAGACTTTGGGGAGGATATTTTAGATCTGAACCATAATAGTTGCTTCTTGTTTTTTCCCTCTTTTGCAATTAAAATCCAATTAGAACAAAGCTGTTTTTACATAAAAGGATATTATCTAATAAATAAAATCCTACTGCAGCTTCCTATGATGCCATTTTTGTAGAAGAATTTGCTGAGACAGAAGTCAGTTTGCTGGTGGGTGTTAGGAGGTGGATGCTAAATGAAGTTAAAGGTGCTGCCATTAATTTCCTGTGTAGGGCCCTATGATCTTCATTGTAGCAGAGTTGATGGGAATGTCTGTGGTTCTTTTTTTTTTTGGTACCAGGGATCGAACTTGGGTCCTTGCACTTGTGCACCAGGTGGAGAAACTACTGAGCTAAATCCCTGGCCCCCCCAAAAAATTTCGTGGCTCTTTATAACATAAAGTGAAGCACAGAGAAATCAACGTGTTGTCTAAAAAATAGATGGAGATGGGGCGGGAATATATAGTTTTCTGGACACTAGGGTCCCAGGTATCTTGTCTGTTTTCTGTTGCTAATACAGAATAGCTAAGATTGGATAATTTATAATGAAGAGTTTCTTTTGAAGCATGATTCTGGAGGCTGAGAATTCCAACATCATAATATCAGCATATGTGTGGCTTCTGGTGATGGCCTTGTACTGCATGAATTCATGTTGGAAATTGGATGGGCAAGTGGAAGCATTTACAAGTTACAGAATACAAAAGGTGAGCTTGCTTTGTAACAGCTTCCTCTGGCAGTAACTGGTCCCTGGACAAAGGTATCAACTCATTCACAAGGGCTCTGCCTCCATGGCTCACTCACCTCCCACCAAGTCTTGCTACCAGCACTGCCACATGAGGACCAAGCTTCAACATGAGGTTTGGTGTGGACAAACCACATACAACCCTTAGCCAGGGAGAATGCTAGACAAATATTTTCTGGAGTGTATCAAGAGACTTATTTTTGTTGTAAAAAACAAAATTTAAACACAAAACAAGGCAAAGTGATGTAAACAAACTCTGGATTTTATCTGCCCCACAAAATCAGGTAGGTTTGCCAGCAATCACCAGATCAGCAAGTCTCATCCGTTAGTTATGAGGCCGTTGGCTTCTACAAGACTCTTCCTCACTGTTACCTATGGCTGAACAATGGCTGCTTCACACCAGTGTCTGTATTGCAGACATGAAGGGAGGAAGGTGAGAACGAAAGGTCCCTGCCAGCTACCCTTCTCTTCCTAGCTTTCTTGGAAGTTACCTTTAATGACTTCCCCTTATATTCCTTGAGCTAGAACTATGTCCCTTGGACATGTCTAGTTTCTATGGAGGTTCAGAAATTAATATTTTTAAATTAGTCTGATTAGTCACCTCCTCCCCAAAATTGTAAGTATGGGAATAAAGGTAAAGGGGAAGTAAGTACTAGCAGCTAGCAAACCCAGTCTTACTGGCATTAAGAACAGATGATGCATTCTAGGTCTGAAAATGAGTAAAATCTTGATCTGATTATCTTGATAAGAGCTATTTGTGGACAATGTTAGGACCAGTAGGAGGCTTTTGAAAATAAATTGTTTTCAAGTATTAGATTAAATAGCAAACACTATAATTTTCAGATTAAATCTTAGGGTCAGTACTGCTTTGACCCAGTCTTTCATGCCAGATTCCCTACAACTTTTACACCTCAGAACTGGTGTTCAGACTGACTGTCACTTGACCTTCTTCCTTAGAGCACTGAAAATTTCAGAATCAAAATTAAACTTTAAAATTATTCTCAAAATGCTATTCTCTCTAATGTGCATTTACATACTTCCAATATATCATCAAACAATGCACACAGTAGGGTTTGAACGTCTTAGACATGGCACCAGAAAGACTTCCCTAAGCCTTGAAGAAACTTACATACTTCCAAAGCCATGCTCATAGTGGATTGTGTAGTCCACACTTCTCACACTCAAGATGAGTAGAATTGTTTGTATCCTGGTCCCAACTTTCTACTGAAGGGAGGGTCTGGATCTCAGGAGGAATGTAACAGGAGCTGTCCCCACCAATGAGCTAGAGTCATTTACAGTGGAAGTGGGGATTTATTTCATAAGTGGCAACTTTAATAAAAAATAATACTAATCTAGGCCTACAATACTGTGGGGTTTTCTCCCCAAGAGCAAGATTTAACACATATTTGAAACCAGAAATATTTTCTCATATAAAACAAAGTTGTGCTCCCTTCCTTAAAATAAAATAATAAGAGAATTCGCTTTAGGTTGAAGATGTGCTCATTTTGAGGGAGCCTGAAGAGTAATTTAGTGATCTATAATTATAGGGGTGGAAAATCCTGAATTAGACTTGTACAAAGTTACTTCCCCCAAACCTTGACCCAGATCCTATCCTTCATCATCTGAAATTGGCAAAAACTGGATGGAGAGAACCTTCTAAGAGCATCCAGCTGGAGCCTGAGGGGCTGGACTTTGAGGACATTAGTGAAGAAAGCTGGATCTCTTGTCTTGTAGGGAGACATGGATCTTGGACCAAGAACCTGATGGAAGAAGCTTTGGAACAAGATGCTGTGGACACAAAGGGAACAGAATTGCAGCTGGGAGAGGGGGATGTTGTCTTAACAGCATGAAAGTCATTTATTATGAAGTGTCCCTAGGAAAAATGGGTAGGAAGATGAGAAGTGGCAACTAGGTGAAAGGGGAGGAAAAGCACTCAAGTGATAATGAAACGAAGTCCCACACTGATCTGGCTCAGTCTTGTGGCTCAACTCTGGAGACAATGGAAGCCACACCTCAGAACTGTCCCTGTCAGTGAAAGGGAGGCTGAGCTAGTGAGTCAGGGAGTCCATGAAGAACTGTCCTTCAGAGAACATAAATTCCTGGGCACATTGGCCCCATAGACATACTAGGAAAGTGGATTTTTGGCATTCAGTCTAGGGCATCTCTCCGACAACAAGGTTCAGGTACCTGTTCTCTTTGGAGCATGCAAGCACACTGAGAATAAGCAAGTACAGAAATGGCGAAGCAGTCCAAAGGGTTACGGCCAGCCTGCATCTGAGACAGATACCAGGTACACACCATTTCCCAAAGTGACAGGTGGCAAGCCCTCCTTCCCTTTCCTTACATTGGGTAACATGGAATGACCCATCACCTACATTAAAGAACTAGATATAGCTTCATTTTTGGTGGAAATCATGCTGGGGACAGGAAGGTGTTCAGGATATTATCATACAGGGACTGCAACTCACCATGGTTTTCTTTGCCTACAGAGTGGCAGCTACTTAGAAGTTATGGCAGCATCCCAGACAGCATGTCTAGATATCTTAACATCTGTGCCCACTCCACACTTGGCAAGGACATAATCTGGCAAGACACAAAAAATTGAGCTGAGGCTGGATTTATATTTATGCTGGGCAGGATATTTTGTTTTTCTCCTTCCAAGCTCTTCCTATCCTTTTATTGTATTTTCTGTTCACCAAAGAATAAGTCTGACAGCATCAACTAAGCAGCAGTTTCCTTCATTAGACTCGAGACAGGAATGGGTAAAAAAGCCTGGCACAGTGGCTTATGCCTGTAATCTGAAGCTGATGGGAGAAACACAGGTCAGAGCTCAGCATGGATTACACAGTGAGACCCTGTCTCAAAATAACATAAAAAAAAAGAGATGAGGACATAGTTTGGTGGTAGAGTGCTTATCTAGGATGCTTGAGGCCTTGGGGGTTTTTTTGTAGGTATTGGGAAAGAAAGAGAGAGAGAGAAAGAAAGAAAGAAAGAAAGAAAGAAAGAAAGAAAGAAAGAAAGAAAGAAAGAAAGAGAAAAAGAAAGAAAGAGAGAAAGAGAGAGGAAGAGAGGAATAAAGAGAGGAGGAAAGGAGGGAGAAATAGAAAGAGAAGAAAGACAAGAAAGACAAGAAAGAAAGAAAGAAAGAAAGAAAGAAAGAAAGAAAGAAAGAAAGAAAGAAAGAGAGAGAGGGAGAGAGATGCTGAAATTAATTAATTAATTTGGGGATTCTGTAGTGTAAATTGTTCAGTAAATGTGTCTTTCTTACTTTTGAAGCATCCTCAACCTGTATCACCTGAGTCTGAGTGTGGAAATGCCTGTAGCCCAACAGAGGGATATAACAGTCAAAATTGCATATCTACTTCTGGCATGTACTTGGGACCCTAGGCCAAAGAATCTAACAGCCTGGGGCATCAAGATCATTTACTATCCTCTGGTATCAGGCTCAACAGTAACTACTATATGATCTTATGGAAGCTATTGTTCTTTTTTAAAAATTTTTTTTGTTTATTTGTTTTTGCAGTTCTGAGAATTGAACAATGGGTCTTGTGCATGCTTTTTTTTGTCCTTTATTTTTTTTTTTTTTGGTTCCGGGTATTGAACTCAGGTCCTTGCCTTTGCACAGCAGGCGGCGAAACCACTGAGCTAAATCCCCGGCCCAGAAGCTATTGTTCTTCTCATGTTTCTTCTGTAAGATTCCATGTCTGACTTGATATTTGTAGCACAGTCTTTTGGGTAAATGTGTCACAAAAAACAGAATCCTCCTTGATGCCAAGACCCAAGAGTAGTGGTTAGCTGATCATAGTAACCAACAAAATTGAAATGAGGGCAGTGGAACCCTCTATGGCAGTGGTGACAAATCTATATGTGCTGCAGTGGGTTGATTGTTATCATTGAAAGCTCTAAAAGATTTGCCATCAAAGTCACTTCATAGTGCTTTTTACAGTGATTATCCTGATAGAAAGGGCTTATCATGAATAATAATGCCATTAACACATTTCTGGGGACTCCAATAAAATATGTATTAGGATAATTACCAATTGACAAGGGCATTTTAGACCTATACATGCAACTTCTTAAAACTCAATTTGTTGAAGTTCTTGTGCTCATCTTTGCCTATGAAGACAAGGAGGCTTCTACTTAACATGTAAGATAAACAATGGCTGAAACACATTTATATTAATAACATTTTACATACATACAATTCACCTAAGTAAGAATGGGTTTCACTTTTATTTATAGCTCTGTCCCTATCATGTTGAGCTAATAAAAAATAAGCAGAAAGCAGGATATTGAGGGAAGTGAAACTGTTCTGTTTGATACTATTATGGCAGATACATGTCATTATAAATTTTTCCAAACCCACAATACATATAACACCAAAAGTGGATTTCAATGTAAACTATAGACTTTGGATGATACTAATATGTTGATATAGGTGCATCGATTAAAATAAATGTGCTATTCTGATGGGGAATGTTGATAATAAGGAGGTCTTACATGTGTGGTATGAAAAGTCTATGGAAAAATCTCTATGATTTCTTCAGTTTTTCTGGGAACCTAAAACTCCTCTAAACAAGGTTTATCAAAAATGTAAAAGTCTGTAGTGAACACACACAAACTTATTTATTTCTAGCATCTATCTTTCATAAAGCCAAGGAGCAAATCTCTCAGGCAGCCAGAGGTTTGAGGAAGTGACAGCTTAGATACAAAAGGGAGCTTCCTAGCTTTGTTATTCTGATAATTGTACCTTAATTTGGGAAAACAAATAGCAAAAAAGGAGTTGTCAGAGAACAATCAACATAATATCAAGAAGCAGACATGTTATATATATAATTAAATATAAGAAATTATTGTTTTGATTAATTTATTTATCAGAAATAATATTTTATATAAATCTAGGTGAAGTTACACTATCAACTATAAAGAAATTTAGCCCTTTTAGAAATGGAGGACAATTTATTTTTTAAATGATCACATATCACTTTGGTAATAGGTTCGGAAGTTTCTTACAAATTTAAATGTGTACTTATCTTAAAACACAGAATCCCACTTGTAAAAAAATAAAACTATATACTCATGAAAAGACTTACATATAAATATACACAGCAAATTTATTAAAATAGCCCCCAAATATAAACACTGTGAAGGCACATCAATAGGTGAGATAATATCTGGTTGTATTTCCATAAAGCAATAAACACAAGTAAATAGATCATTCTAAGAGTACAGATTAATTTCAAAACCATTATGCTTTCCAAAATTAGGCACAAAACATTACATACTGGATGAACTCATGTAAATACAATTCTAGGAGGGCCGGGGATTTAGCTCAGTGGTTCTGCCGCCTGTCTCGAAAGCTCAAAGACCAGAGTTCTATCTCTGGTACCAAAAAAAAAAAAAAAAAAAAAAAAATCTAGGAAAGACTATCCAAACCTGTAGCGACAGTAGTTACCTTAAACCGGGGTACCAGAGAGAACTGCTGCACAGGAGCACAGAGGATCTGTTGGATTGATAGAAAACACATCTTGCTTGTAGGGGTGCTCACACAGGGACATGCATGTGCCAAAAATCAATGAACTGTACACTTAAAATGACCCATGTTTAAAGGATGTAAATTAAACCTCAATTAAAAAAAAAAACAGAGACTGGGTGAGGGACAGTCACGGGAGATGTCTAGGGTCAGGGAGTTGTGGTCAGGTGGGGAAGAGACACCTAAAGTGCTATAAGATAAATGACCCAGGTCCCACATGACCAGAGATCAGGTTAAGCCTGAATTTGATTGGATTTGAAAGTCCCAGAACCAGCACTCTGCCCTAATCCTACTCACTGGAGATAATCCTGAGAGCAGGGACATGTCTTGAGTTGGACACTGCCACAAAACTGTAGACCCTGAAGATAATCACAGGCTCAAAACCACAGATAATTCTTTTGTTGCTTTTGCTTTTGTTGGTTTTTATTCCTTTTTATTGTTTGTTTTATTCCTTTTGTTCTTTTCTCTCTTCCTTTCTACCCATCTTGTCTTCTTCAACAGTTTCCCAGGGCTTGGGTAATCTTCCTTTAACCTTTAGCTTTGCTTCCAGCTTTTTTTATTCTTTTTTCTCTATCTTTTACTTTTCCTTTTAATTTTTCTATCCTTAATTACTTCTTTCTCACTTTTACTCTGTATACTTTCTTTTTTCTCTTTTTAATTTTATCTTCTATTTCTTGCCAGTTTTCGTCTTACCTTTATCTAATTCTATAGACATCTTTTCACTCCCCAGTGAGATTCTTTGCACCACTTCTCTCTGTTCCTCCTCTTATCATACAGTTTCAGGTTTCAAAGTTTTCCTTTTGCACCCACTCATTCCCAAACCCTAAATCTTTAATAGTATAACCATAAAACTGTGATAATCTTTGGGTAGTTAATTCTGAAAAACCACTGTCGAATTCTTCCTACCATTAGCAGAGATATAGTTGTTGCATTTAGTACATATTAACAATAAGTCAATACCTGGGTTTCTTTAATGTTTACATCACAATTGCCAGTTTCTTCTATAGAATTAAGGTTGGTACATAACTAGTTCTTATGGTATGTTAATATTTAACTTTTTTGGGAAATACTACTGTAGCTGTTTTGCTTGATATTAATAAAGTCCCTATTTCTCTGTAAGCTGACACTCAGATTCCTTTTGTGACATTAACAATACTAGACTACATTCCTAGAGAACTTGGTTGCTGGGCTAACTACATTACATCTTCTTCTCTCAAAATAACTGAGGTTGTCAAATCTTGAGGCTGTAGCAAAGGATTATAGTTAGCCATGCCCAAAGTACATCACTGAAAAGCGACTAAAGAGATACCTAAAAACAACAAAGTTTTTAGACTACGTGCATCCTCAAACCTCAGCACAAACAAACAAACACAAACAATAGAAACATGGAGAGAAAAGGCAACAAAATGGCTCCCCAAACTTCCAACTCTCCCAAAGCCAATCCAGGATGCACCAAAGGGTAAAATAATATAAGCCACACACCTGAATTACCAAAAAGCATAGCAGAGGAGGTTAGAAAACAGCTCAAAGAGACATTCAGTGGGATTAGAGAAGATGTAACTAAATAGATATTGGAACTAATCACTAAAAAGATACGAGAGCTCTCAAAAAGCACTAGTAGAAAGCTAGATGAGCTAAACAAAATGATACAAAACATGAATGACCAGTTTACAAAAGAATTACAGTGCATTAAAAGCTTCAATGAGAAATTCAAGAGATTAAAAATCATATTGAAAGTATCGACAGCAGGATGGACCAGTGAGAGGATTGAATTTCAGAACTAAAGACAATGATGCCTTCAAAGACCAACTACTCAAAGACATATTAAAAAAAGAAAGAATGAAAAATAGATCCAACAATTGCTAAATGAAGTAAAGATTGTGGTTAATCTAAGAATAATTGGACTAAGTGAAAAATTTGGAGACAACACAAATGGCATAAAAAGCCTATTTACAGAAATAATGACAGAAAACTTCCTAAATATAGGACAATAAATAAACATAGAGATAAATAAGGCATATAGAACACCAAATAGCCATGACCAAAAGGTAACCTCTCTGTGCCACCTTATACTCAAAATTCCAGAAGTCAGTCACAGGGACAAAACATAAAGACTGTTAAAGAAAGGCAATGAAGCACATACAAAGGTAAACCCATTAGAATTACAGCAAACTTCTTTACACAAACCTTAGAGGCAACGAGGGCATGGAGCGAAGTGTTTTAAGCCCTAAAAGATAGCAACTTCCAACCTGGACTTATGTGTCCTGCAAAACTTTCCTTTAAAGGTTGATGGAGAAATAAAGTATTTCTGTGACAAGGAGGACCTTAAGAAATTCATGACCACCAAACTAGCATTACAAAAAATTCTCAAGGATATCCTGTCAAAAGACAATGAAGCCAACAATGTCAATAAGTCAAAGAAGAAAGAGTGCACTTTGGGGGATGAGTAGTAAGCAAAAGGGGAAAATAAGGAAATCAGCAAAGGAAAATGGTGCAATGATAAAAACAAATCAATGCCTCTCAGTAATAATTTTCAATATGAATGGACTCAGTTTCCCAATCAAAAGACATTGATTGTCAGAATGAGTCAAGAATGAAAACTCAACAATATGCAACACATTTAATTTTAAAAGATACTCAAATTCAAAATCAAAGGATAGAAAATAATATCCTATGCAACCGGAGCACAGAAAAGAGCTGGAGTTGCTAACCTAATTTCAGACAAAGTGGATTTCAAACTAAGACTGATCAGAAAAGACAAAGAAGGCCACTACATATTGGTTAACAAAACAATTCAACAGTAAGAGTTAGCAAATATAAACATATATGAATCAAATATCAGTGCACCCTGCCTCTTAAAACAAACACTAATGAACATGAAAAACCAGATAAATACCAATACAGTTGTAATGGGGGAACTCAATATCCCACTTCCACACATACACAGATCAACTAGACAAAAAATAAAATCAACAAGGACATAACAGAATTGAACCAAACCTTTGAACAAATGAACTTATAGATATCTACAGAGTGTTCCATTGAACAACAGAATACACATTCTTCTCAGCAGCACTTGGGACACTCTCCAAAACAAGAAAGTATGCTTAAGTAAATGTAAAAGAATTGAAATTGTACCATGCATATTTTTGGACCATAGTGCACTGAAACTAGAAATCAATGGCAAAAGACACCACAGGAAGTATGAAAATTAAATAATACCTTCTTAAATAATTAATGTGTCACAGATGAAACTGAAGAAATTAGACAGTACTAGCAAAAGAGAATCCCAGTATGAAATATCAGAATCCATAGGATGCAATGAAAGAAGTCCAAAGAGGGAAGTTCCTAGCAGTGAATTCTCTCATCAGAAAAACAGAATGAGCTTATACAAATTACCTGACGAGGGACCTCAAAATTCTAGAAAAGCAAGAACAATCCAAAACCAAAGCTAATAAGAGGGAGGAAATTATAATGACCAGGGCAAAAATTAATGAAATTGAGAATAAAATATAATACAAAGAATCAATGAATTGAAGAGTTGATTCTTTGAAACATTAAACAAAATAGAAAAATTCTTAGTCAATCTTACCCAAATAAGGAAAAGAAAAACCCAAATCCATTCAATTACCAATGAAAAAGGTGACAAATCACAGTGGATGCTGCTGAAATCCAGAAGATTATCAGCAACTACTTTGAGACCTGTATTCTAATAAAATCGAAAACTTAGAGGAAATGGGCAAATTCCTAGATGTATTTGAACTACCAAAACTAAACCAAAAAGATTCAAAAGTCTTGAATAACCCAGTATCAGTGAAATTGAAGAGGTAATAAAAAAACTACCAACTACGAAAAGTGCAGGTCCTAACAGATTCATTTCCAAATTCTACAAGAATGTTAGAGAAGATCTAATGCCAGTATTACTCAAACTCCTTAATGAAATTGAAAGGAAAGCAGTACTCCCAAAATCATTCTTGGAAACAAGAATGATAATATAACTATCAAAGGACCCAACCAAAAAGGAAACCTACAGACCAATCTGTTTAATGAACATAGATACAAAAATACTCAATAAGACACTGGCAAACAAAATTCAGCAAATCATCAGAAAGATCATACAATATGACAAAGTACTGTTTGTCCCAGGGATGCAGGACGGGCTGAACATATGCAAATCAATAAGTGTAATATTTCACATAAACATTTGTAAGAGCAAAAAATCACATGCTCATTTCAGTAAATCCAGAAAAAAATGCATTTGGCAAAATCCAACATCCATTTATGATAAAAACCCTGAAGAAAATAGAAATACAAGGTCCATATATCAATCTGATAGAAGCCATCTATGACAAACCAATGGCCAACATCATACTAAATGGAAAGCAGCTGAAATTTAATGGCCAATAAATACATGAAAAAATGCTCAGCATCACCAGCCATTCAAGAAATGGGAATTAAAACAATACTGAGATTCCATCTCCAGAAAGATTAGCTATCATCCAGAAATCAACCAATAACAAATACTGACAAGGCTGTGAGGAGAAAAGAATACTTGCCCAATACTGGTGGCACTGTAAACCGTTATTACCACTTGGAAATCAGTATGGAAATTCCTCAAAAACCTAATAATAGAAATATTATTTGACCCAGCTACTCCCCTTCTAGGTATCTTCCAAAATGAACTGAAGACAACATACTACAGTGATTCATGCATACTCATATTTATAGCAGCACAATTTATAATAATTAAATCTTGGGAACAGCCTCTATGTCCACCAACAGATGAATGGATAAACAAAAAATGGTATTTATACACAATAAAGTACTCTACTATAAAGAAAGATAAACTTGAATCATTTGTAGAAAAGGAATGTACTTTGAGACCATAATTTTAAGGGAAGTAACTCAGAACACAAAAACTTAAATATCATATGGTTTCTCTTACATGAAAACACACACACACATATACATACATACATATATATATATATATATATGTCAGATAATAGAAAAAAGGAGAGAAAGAAAAAAGGCATTGTAATTCAGTGGACAATGTATTTAAAAGTATAACTTGACAGTGCAATAGTCTTACATGTTTGATATGTTCTTTGGCCTATTAGTCTGGTTTTCAATCTGCCTATATGATAATTAATTTTATAAGGTTTTATAAGATAAAGAAATGAATCTGATGCTGCAAAAGTAAAAGGGGATAGAGGGAAGGGGGAAAAAAGAATTGAAATGTGTTATGTACATGTACCAATACCCAACAGTGAATGTAATACTTAGGTCCTGCAAACATGTACTAATAAAAATCCGAAAAGAAAAAGAAAAAAAACCAAAGCCTTATAAAAGTCATCAAAATGACATACAAATATTAAAAGTTCAGGATCAAAATGTATTGGGAGGTGGTTCCTTTGGGTAGATTACACTGAATATAATTAATGACTTTTACTACCTATTGTTAAAATTTGAATACTTTGAGACTTTCAATTGGCTTATCATTTACAAACTTGATTTAATACTTTCAATATGTCTTTATGCAAATATATATCTAGATCACAAATTTAAAGCCTTTAATTCAGCACATATGTGTGTGTGTGTGTATATATATATATATATATATATATATATATATAGTGACCTAATCAGAAAATGTCTCTACTTACTACAATGAACTTATCATCTTAATTGGAGCTTTATAAAGAGCAAGTTTTTTGTATATAGACAGGATATTTCATTAGGGAGGTGACATTTCCATTTTTATTCCGCATAAGTACATGAAATAATCTCAGATGACTTGCAGCATTGTTTAAAGTTCACAAAAACTTATCTTTAAGGAGATATTAATTATAATTCATTTAGATACATATGTGTTCATTCTCATAACCTATCTGATTTCAAAACAGCCTAAGACATTTATGTAGTGAAAATAAGATGGCTTTCCCTATAAAATACTCTATCACATAAAAAATATTTTTTGTTTTATTCCTCATGATAAAATTAGAGAAAAATAGGGTTACATTTTAAATAATAGTTGGTAACTTGCCTAAATTATCAAGAGAGTTCCCTTAATTAATAAATATATTGTCAATTAGTGTGTTAATATGATTTTGCATTTATTTACCACATACAAAAGTATTTTAAAATCTTGCATTAGTACATTTTCACCATCATTTGTTGTTAGCTGATATACCTTTGCATCTCTTTGTTTCTTATCTCGTAATTTTCCATTGCCTGCACAGTTTGACATTTTCTGAATTGATAGAAATTTTTCTTGAAAGACCAGCCTATTTAAAGCATTAACTATCCCAGTTTTCCTTTTATCCTTTAAGATATTTTTATTTGTTAATTTCCTCCAGTGTTAGACAAATGTATATAAGAGATATGCTCAGAAAATACAACAAATTATACATCAAAGGAATCTTATTAAAATCATGGACTAGTTAGGAAATTTGGTGTGTTCTTGGTCTACAGGCAACAACCCTTTTCCCTGGGTTTGAGCCCCATGTAGGAATATTTGGGTACTAAGTTACTAAGAGAGATTTCTAAATTTACTCTCAGAGATATTACTCTTGAAGCTTTTTAAAGCAAAAAAAAAGAAAAGGCCAATTTAGATAGAAATCCTTGACTTCACTGGAAGATTCTCATTAATTCATGATGCCTGGACTGTAGGTAAACCATATTAATTCCACATGCGTTCACATCCCAGTATCCTTCAGGATCATCCGCAACCTGCTACACAAAGCATGCCAGGTATCCTGGTCTCCAAGCCATACCTAACTGCATTTCTTTAAATATTTATGTATGCTTTCTCCACTTTAATAGTACATATTTGTGCTTGTTTTGGATATTTACACATTGTGGAAATAAAATAGACCCTGTGATCAACAAATGTCCACCCATGCCTCCTAAAAACTCTGGCTACAGTCTGGCTATAATTGTAAACAGACCATTTTGTTACAATTCCCTTCCCACTGTGCAGAGTAGGGAGAGACTTTTCTCACAGACACCGGAAATAGGTGATAGCATCAGGAAATTCAGCCTTTATGCGGAAGCCAACACAACAAGGATTGTATGGGAGTGGCTCCTTTGGTGGGGGCACAGACACAGAATTTGAGGGTGCTTTCTACGCTCCATTCTCCACTCTAATCCCTGCAAAGGAAAAGATCAGTGATGTATGAGGTGGCATAGAGTGATTTTCTCCATCGCAATGTTGAGACTGGCTCAGGGTCTCATAAAAATATTCACCCTCAAAACAGTGGTGAAAAGCAATGCAAAACCAGCATCTATGAAATTTGGTGAAATCCTGCAGACACACATTACAGAATCAATCTTTAACATTTAACACTGGTGGAAAGAAACCAGATGACAATTAATGACAGAAATAATTCAACTCAGTCGTAAAGCAGAAATCAGACAGCCACACAGTTGTGAACCAGAAGTAATCCAGAAACAGACTCAGCAAGATTCTGCTGTTCCTGTACATGGTAATTCATCCTGAGAGCCATTTAGAGTGTCCCCAGGAAGATGCCTATGAAGTACATTTTCTGAGCTGAGCACCACAGTGTGGTCACTTCAAGAGTCCAATCCTCATGGACAGAATACCAATAACACAAATGACAAACAACAGGACCCTAGGACAATTTGGTCACTGAGTAAGGTCTCCTCCCCCCTTTGCATTCTATGATAAAGAATAATGCAATGGACAGGGAAATGGGGAAAAGCTAAGAATCAAGATACATCATGTAAAGCTACAAGATCTCAATGATAAATGTAACTGTATTTTATACCTAAAATGTACCAATAAACTCAATGGGAAAAATAATAATGCAATGAAGTGTTCTTGCTTTGAGAAAAAACAGACTTCCAGAATGAAGATAGAAAGCTGTAACTCCAAGTAAAATAATAGCAATAAATAAAAACAGGATCTCCCTATTGTTGTGCATGGTTTATCCAGGCAACAGGGCTTTTAGGACGCTGCCATTCTGGCTCCTGTTGTAGCTCACTGGGATGCATTAGTTGTTTGTAATTGCTGTTTTCTTATGGGTTCCTGTGATCAGCAACCCACCTCGGAATGCAGGATTTGCAGAAGCAGAAATCTTTGCCAGGGATGCTATGGGAGGGACTCTTTGTGCAGCATCACACTTTAACCTTTTCATGATTGCTTTCTTTAAGTATTTTTGTTACACTGCTATGAGAAATGGGAAATGTATTTAAAATGCTTCTAACACTAATAATAAAATGCTTAGATCTATAAATTTTCCTAGAGATCAAGAGAAATGTCTATACCTTTTTTCAAAACAGTAAAAACATTCTTTTTTCTTCATTATTTTTTCTATTTGGACTTCTCTTTCCAATGTGCTTTGGGGGGGAAGGTGTGCCCAGGGAAGACAGGTGTATGTTCTCCTACAGCCAGTGATAATTATCCTGAGTCACATGGAATATTTATTTCATGTTTCTTTGGGTGTAAAACTGCTTGGCTCCTGCTTGATCGTGTCCTGAAAGGGTTAATGTGCAGTGAAGGCAAAGTTAACAAGGGACACAGCTTAAATGGCTCCAGCTGTGTATAATTAACTGTAATACTGCAGAGTAAATGACTTTTATTGGCAACCATGTCATAACTTCATTAAAAGTCATATTTACAGCCCTCTCCCATGAAATGAGTTCTCCTGTATTCTGGAATTTAATGAGCATTCATTTTCACCTTGTTCAATTATCTTCACCTCCTCCCCCAACCTCTCTTCCTCTCCCTAGTGTGGGAAGTATAAAACAGAAAGACAGTTGGAATGCAATTAGCACCAGACACGGGGCCCTTCTTGGAAGGGAGCATTTCCCAAATCACAGTAAAACTGTTTCTCCTTGTTTTCAATTACAAATAGGTAAGTTCCTTACATAAAAACACTAAATAACAATAATAAAAACATCAAACTGACTTGATGGAATGTTTTCAAAGGTTAGTTCTCTGAAAAGAGGTCATGTCTAAACCAATCAGGAACAATGTTTAAATGTGTTAAGTGAGAATGCAGAGTGAATAGTGATCACAGAGAAGAAAACCAGCTAACATAGATTTGGTATCACACCTGTAGCCCTCATTATCTGAGAGTACATATCATATTTTTTTCTCCTTGTGTGGTGTAACTAAATCTTTTTTCCTCCTCAATTCTATTTCCCTTCCCTCCCCTCACCTCTCAAGTTGTGAAAGAAATACCTGTGTGACCCATGAAGTAATTTAGGAATTTGATTTCATGATCTCAAATCAGCTTGTACTTAATCTCAAGTGTTTGCTTAGGGTTTTTGGGTGTCCAGTACAGGGGAATTTTGAGTGTGGAAATACAATATCAAGCATATTTTTGTTGTTGTTGTTGTTGTTGTTGAAGCTCTACTTAGTGAACTATTGTGGTTTAAAGTAGAACTTAATGTTTTCTCATATGAATATTGGGAAAGACGAGAATTGTATTTTAATTTCCCACTAGCAACAACTTTAGAAAACCTAGTGCAGCCTTACTGAAGATTCTTCTCATATGAATAGGATTAATTACTATCTTTTTAATGGCATTGTTCATTTTAAATAAATGTACCACACGTGTTCCAATGAGAAGGCATTTGTTCAGTATGTTTTCATTTTTCTTCTTCCCTCCCTTCTTCCTTCCCCTTTTACTCCTTCCTGCATTTTACCTCTCTCCAGGAGTTTATAATTTCCCTATATCTTATCTTTCACAAGATAAAATGTTTGACATTAATGTTTTGGGCTCTAGATTCATTGAGAATTACTCTTGACAAAAGATGTACGTTGGTTGACAAGACAGAATCTGTAAAACAGATCTGTCTACTGTAAACGGGTGTCTTGAAAAGTAATAGTGCCAAACTCAGGCTGGAAAGTGGCTGGTATTGAACATGAGATCATCTGACCTCCCAAGACCCGCATTGGTCTGAGGGCTCAAGAAGGAGTAATGTGGAGGGAGGAAGCTCCCGAGAACCACTCAAGCACAGCTAGCACTTACATTTGTGGATATTAAATGCCCTTGGAAGCTGGCATTATTTCAAGTGTAGTGCCACATGCCAGGGAATATGTTTTGCTGTCAAGCTTGCTGTCTTCAGCAAATTCTAGTGCACACTACTGCGGCTGTGCTCGGTCCTGCTGCTTCATCTGATCCTAGGCTGACTCTTTAGAATTAGCTCTTCAGGCTGCAGGTACTGTTTAGAAACACTGTTCCACCATTCATTTGGGATTTTAATGAAGCTCAGAAATAAAATGAATAGGAACACTTTCTAATAGTTTTACTTTCTCTCTCTCTCTTTCTCTCTCTTAAAATTGAGGATCACAATTATTCATTTCATTTTAACTGGTATGCAAACAGCAATTACACATTCTAAAGAAAACTCAATGGAATAAAATAGAGTAGACTACAATAGGAAAAGTACAGTGATAAAGGAAAGTACCGTACAGACATTCTTCATTTAATGACCAAGTTACATTCCTCTGGCTACATCACTGAATTGTCCATTAAATGAAGAATTGTATATGGTATGCACATTACAAAATTTAGAACAAAGAAATGGTCAAAAGAAACTCCAAATTTATGACTTTGCTTTTATTTGCATAACTCTTGCATGCAGTACTGTAATATATAATACAACATTACAGTACTCTACTGTACAGGACAATCAGCAAAAATTATAGTAGTGCACTATAGAAGAAGACACCAGAAGACTGCGCTGCCACTCACCTGTGTCATAAATGTGAGCAGCTGTTAAATAAATTGGTCATTAAATGAGGAATATCTTACAGGTTCATGAAATTTTATGTGTAGGTAGTATGTGTATCACACATATGCCTATGTATGGGTGATACGGTAAAGTATGCCTACCCCATCTAAAAATCACTACAGAATGGTTATCTAGACATATCTGGCTCAGTAAGAATCAATGTTGGGTATGTTGTCTTGCTCCACCGTGTTGCTGCCATCTTGCAATCTGCTCTTCAAAGGGCTCTTTATCTTCATCTTCCTCATAAGCAAAATTAGCCCAGTAGCATAAGAGGAGTGTTAATGTAAGCAAAGGAATCACAAAGGAAGAGGAGGATCTAAATGAATCGAGATCATTGTCCCATTGTTGCTCATTTGTACTTCTACAGTTAATCAGCACTGACCTCTTCCAGTATGACCATTTGACTTATCAAATTTAATAAAAATTTGCATTAGATGCAGTGAGCTACACTGCGTTCCTAACAAGATAATTAAGCACACACACACAGAGTGGCATTAATTGCTCTTTTACCAAGTGTTCTAGGACAGCTCATCCCAAATATTTTGAAATGAAGGACCTCAGGAGAGTTCCTCAGTGAATGCCATCAGATATATTCTGGCTCAATTTCTCATTCAAATAAGAGGACTAGAAAGAGACAATGGCGAGAAAAAGGGAAGACTTGGGGGACATTGCTAGGTGACTCCTGAGATGCTTAGTACACTGCTGGTCCCTGGTCCAGACTTGGGCCTTAGTAAAAACAATATTCTTTCTAGTATCTTTGCTTCAGTATATCATACTTACTATCTAGCTGTCTACTGTCCCATCTCCCAGAGGCTGAATTTTCAAGGTGAGGCAATTATATAAAGTGTGAAAATTCTATTTAAAAACAGACTCCAGGAGAGGAGAGGAAACAAATAGGAACACCATAGATGATGGCAGATCCCTCTTGGATCCTCGGTTTTCATCTATGCAATCTGGCATGCTGTGGAAACAGGCACACAGATCTCAGGCAGAAGTCGTAGGATGCCTTTGCACATGTCCAGACAGATGGCCGGCAGCAGAGGCATCTGCTCCCATCGCAGCCTGGCAGGGGACGCACAGAGTGTCCTCTGGAAACTGGGACAGTTTTTGTAGCCCTTTGTGACTCCCCACTGCATAAGCACCAGCTCCCTTGTTTGTCTTTTCTCTTTTCCCTTCTTGACTTATTGACTTTCAAGTGCCATTTGGTGAGAAAAGAAAGTAAGGAAAAGGCATATACAGGGGTTTTTTTCCTTTTTAAAAAAAAGGAAATATGAGAGTAAAGAGATAAAAAGAACAGAACAGATAAACTGAAAGGGAAAGAGGACAGAAAGGTGAAAAAGACAAAGTCCAAAGGCAGAAACCTTGTCTAAATAGCGTTCCACTACTTTTTTCTTCCTGGTTTGTAACATGATTTTTTTTTCCACAATATTAGACATACTGGAGACTGGCCAATGGTTTTTAAAAATATACATTTACCTCATAGTGCTGATACAAGGATTGAATGATTAATTCATGGAGCACATCTAGAAAGGGCAAAACACGTTTTTAATAGCCACCTTTCATATGATGATGAGGAGAAATGAGGCAAAAGTTTTACCAAAGAAGGACTGAAATAGCATAAAATAGAATGAAACATATGCAGGGGTCTTTGAGCTTTTAGACTGAGAAGAGGACAGGACCAAGAGCAGGTAGAACAATGTGATATTCTCCAGCATTTTTGTTTAATGTCAATCTAGGAGCTGCAGTGATGGCGATTTTTAGGTACACATCAGTGTACACACACGCATCAGTAGGCTTTGAGTAAAGTGTGTTACCCTCCACATTGTTGGTAGGCCTTTGCAATCAGTTTCAAGAGAAAAGCTGAAGTCCTCCCAAAAGGAAGGAATTCTGCTTTCAGATAACCTTTGAACTCAACATCATCGCATGAACACTTTCTGGGTCTCTAGCATGCTGGCTTTGACCTGTAGCGTTTGGACTTGCCAGGCTCCACAATTACATATGCCAGTTCCTTAAAATTGGTCTAATCGAGCACACACACATACATATATTCTATTGGTCTGTTACTCTGGAGAACCCTGGTATAACTCCCAAGGAATTGTACAGAGCCCTGATCAGGGAATGAGCAACACATGCACAGATCAATTTCAAAAGTACTGAAAGTCAGTGACTGGAGTGGATGCTCTCCAATCCCTGTCTTGAATGGCAATAGTCACAGTTATTAATAACCTCTTGTCTGTCCTACTATTGTTTGCTTGCTTGCTGTGTCAGGGATAACTTGTCTGAATTCACATTTCTCCAGATGGAGAGGAATGACACTTGAAGATATTCACCTGAGAAGATTTATTCATCTATTGCAATAGGGATGGAACACTGGATGTGCTGCCACTCACTGAGGTATATCCATTTGAGAGCTAGTCTCACTAGTTGCGTGGGTTGGCTTCAAATTTGTGATCCTCCTGCTTCAGCCTCCTGAGAAGTTAGGATTACAGGTATGTACCATAATGCCCTAGGTGAAAAGGTTCTTCTTCACCTGGACTTGATTTAGATGATAAGATCCTATATTCTACTTGGTGCCCTGATGTGATGAGACTTTAAGATCTCAAAAGAGGGAGCAAGTGTATTCTCCATATGTCACAATATACAGATGGTTCCTTACAGTGTTTTAACTCATGAATCTTTGACTTCACAATAGCATGAGTGGTATTTGGTAGAAATTGTATTTCACATTTTAAATGTTGACCTTCTTTATGGTACTGCCTTGGGATTCTAGGCACTGGCAGTGTGCCCAGCCCCAGTGAGCACCATGATACTGAGGTAAAATGACCAACAACCTACAGAGGACTGTGTTGTTAGGCTACGATGTTCAGTAGGTTAGGTTCACTAAATGCTTTCACCTTTTGGTATTTTTAACACACACAATGCTACATAACACCATTAAAGCTCATCTGCAAATAATTTATAGCCAGTCCTGGTTTTGACTGGTTTTTCAAAAGGCTACAAATTCTTTGACACTCATCATTTGAGAGCTAGAATCTTGTTCCCCTCACACAGAGTCATTTCCAGCCTATAACTCCTTAGACCACTTAGGCCAGTGGTGCATCACTGTCAAGACCAGTTCACAAAGGGATGTGCAACTTTTCATTTAGTTTACTTGGAAAATACACAGCTGGAGCCTTGAACTGATATAGAAGATCTGGCAACCCTGTGATCACTATGCTGTGAGAAGCCAAGCTCCACAGGGAGCCCACACTCCAGTCCATATTTCTCAAGCTTTCCTGGCCAAAGCACCAGCTCTGCAGAAAAGCAAGGCTTCAGATGATCCCAGCTTCCCACCGCATCCACCTCCAGGCAAATACTTCCAGCAAAGTTCCTAGCTATGTCAGGGAAGAAATAAGCCATCAACAATATTGAACTTTATCAGAGTCCCAGGTTCTCAGAAAGTGGTAATAGTTGAGAAATCCACCAGACTTTTGTGTGCCAGGAAACAAACAGAAAGGACCACTCTCCCCTCACATATTCTGAGATTGTACCTTCTTGATCCTTTCTCATGATTTCCTAAAACCTTTGGATAACTCCACTATCTACCTGCCTCTGAAAGCCTATATTCCCCAGTCTTCTCTCTGCCATGGTTTCCAACTAGGGTCAAAATCTGAACAAAATCCTCACCTTAACTGTCCAGTTATGTTTGGTCTTTTACACCATTCTCACACAGCCCTCTCCAAACCATTGGCCCATGGAATCCGGGCATAATGGTTATCATTTTAAGATTTAAAGCAGTTTCTTCTGCCACAAAATAACCAGAACAGAGCTTATAGTCATCTCTCCTTATGCTTCAGAATTAAAAACTCAACCAAATCAAATGTAGACCTTATTCTTCTATTTATATTCTCACAGGTACTTCTGGTTGTTTTTAATCTTCAAAATTATGGTTTGATGTAATGTCAGCAAGATTTTGTCTATCTCATTTTAAATTATTGCTCCTGATTGATTTGTTCTCTTCCTCTGAAATACCAATTATCTATATTATTCTTTCTCTTCAAGGTAAATCATCTGGATTTTATTATTTTTATCTTTTCTTTTCCAGTGAATTCTAAAATATGTTCAAGCTTGTTCTCCATAACACTGGTTTAATTCCTAATACGTTGAAATATGATTTTTAATCCTGACATTGTCTGTGATTATAGTTACACTTTTTAAAAATTTCTTTTACTTTCCTTTGTCCAAAAAGCCTGCTTCTCAGCAGGCTTCCATTTCATATCAAACATTCACCTTATTATTTTATCTTTGAATTTTTCATACAGAGCCTGTATTTCTTTGAAATTTGTAGGAGCACAAAATGATGTTTTCTTAAATTTGTTTCCTGCCATATCTTTTTATATGTTAAGTACTTTATTTTTATTTTTCATTATGTTTGTGATACATAATGAGCACATTCACTGTAGGAAATTAGTACATGTATATATCGCATCTGCTGTGTCTTTTTAAAAACATTTTTATCTTTAATACGAGTCTTTTGTCTTCCATTTTTAACATTGAAAATTAAAAATTAAAAAATTTAAATTTAACATTTAAAATTAAAAATCATTTTACTGATTATGTATTTTTGGCTCTCCACTTCTTCCAGTTTTCTAATCATCAAACAAGAAACATGTGCAGTTCTGGAGTACTTTATCACTTCCTGTCTGGTTACTGTTAGAATTCTTAGATCTGAAGCTTTACATATCAAAATGCACGCATGCCCTAACCATGCTTCTGTCAAGTCATCTCTTATGTAATGTAAGTACACAGACATGAGGCTGAATCATCTGATGTCATTACATAATAAAATTTTACCAAGTGGAATAGAGTTAGTTTATTTCTGAATAACACTGAGTTCAATATTGTTTGTTTTTACTCTTCTTTTTTTCATTCTTGATAGAAAGAGTAAGTAAGCAAATTCTAACACACAACTTAGGTCCATCCTTCTAAGGCTTCCCTAGT
The DNA here is from genome assembly GCF_053883595.1 of Heterocephalus glaber. Taxonomy (NCBI): domain Eukaryota; kingdom Metazoa; phylum Chordata; class Mammalia; order Rodentia; family Bathyergidae; genus Heterocephalus; species Heterocephalus glaber. Next base: position 38,449,736 of record NW_028258308.1, read on the forward strand.
TCTGTTTTGCCCACTGTCAGTTTACCCAGTGGAAGCCCTGTCTAAATTTATCCCCTAGTGCTGTCTTCACGGAAGGTTTTCATACTACAGTTCCTCTGAGAAGAGTGTCTAAGCCTGACTTGGAATGTTTGGATCTTCACCATTCATAACTTGTCTGTTGACGATACCAGATTACCAGATCTTTTTTGAATAATTATGTTTATATTTCATAATATAGACATAGGGAATATCTACAGCTTGATGACATCAAAGAATTTGTTTTCTACATTATTATTCAGTAATGTCAAAGTGGATGACATGAATTATGCAAAGTGGCTTGAGAGTCTTAAAATAGCAAAATAAAAATTCCTCATTATTAATCATGTTTTAAGAGACATCATTACTGCTTACTCTCTTACAGGTTTCTGATTAATGCTCACCACAGCATTGTTTTCATAGTGGTTTGTCAAAGGTTAAGCCACTTCTCTAAACATCAAACTCCAGTCAATGTATCCAAAAAGTAACAGCACAAAATTCTGAAATTCTGCACCGTTTGGCCCCATGTGAAAGATAATATCTGCTGGATACCAAAAAAAAAAAAAGTTCAACTCTTACTCCCACAATCACAACTGCAACTTGAGTACTCTTTAGCTGATATTTGTGTTGCATACACAAAGTGCAATAAAAGGTGGAAAACAGAGACTGAACTCCAGAGTTCTTAATTCTGAGTTCCGAGAATGTGTCATGCTATTTAGTCCTTGGCCTTTCGAGATGTGAATGGTGGGTCGGTCATGGGTCAGCAGCAACAGCATCACCTTAAAGCTAACTAAAATATGTATTCTTGGCTTCTTCTAGACTTTCTCAAACCAAATCTATATTTTTAACAGGATCCTCAGGTGATCTGTGTGGACATTAAATGTGGAAAGACTGTACATTTCAAGGACTTGCCTAATAAATTCTGGAGAGGAATTCTGAGTTCCCTGAATTGCTCCAGTGGCTGTATCTCTGCATGACTACTGGCTGAGAAGGCAGGAGGAGTGCACATTGTCAGATGACACCTTTTCAGTCCTGCTTTTATGAAGACTCTCATTAATCATTGACTATTGCCACAAAAATAGTGATTAACTCCTAGAATTCATTGACCAAGCTTGGATAAGTGACAGCAAATTTATATTCTGTACAGAAGTCCTGATGAGGCCAATAAAAACTTTAACATCTGGTAGATACCTTTACTATTAAGCATGGTGGAAGTTTTGGTTTTATTAATCCAGTAACTGGAGTAGCAGTGAGTGGGGCTTTCTGATATAAATGTTTAGAGTAAAATGGGTTTTAAAATTGAGTTTCTAACTGGGCTCCTTTGTTGGATAAACATAATCTAGAACTTCAGATTATGTTCTTGGACAAAGTAGTTCCCCCAAATACTATCCCAGATTAGCTGAAGGCCACTAGCAAAGGAAATAAATACTCTGTAAATTTCTCTTAAAGAAAGAGGTGTCAGAGGGGCATTATTGGATTTATCCAGGATGAAGTAAGAAGTGTGTAGCACTCCTTCTTGGGCTGTCTTTCTTGACTAGTGATAAGGCCATTTAATAGGCTGAATTTAAAAAGAATATTGGAAACCAAAGATGTGTAAAATAGATTCATCAGAAGCTACATTTTCCTTATTAAAGAATAACAACTCTTGGTATGTTTCACTATCAACATTTAACACAAAATTTGATTAAAGAAATATCTACTTACCCTCAACTCTTTAGGAATGCACCCATTATGTTATCTGATGCATATCAACTTCGGATCTTTATTCATTCATTAAACTGCTCAATTATAAGCTAATGACAAGAATAAGTCAATACCTATAAGTACTAACTCTCAATTCCCCAGTCAAAAGATTCAGACTGGCAGAATAGATCAAGAAACAAAGCCCAATGATATGCTGTATACAAGAAACACATTTAACCCAAAAAGAAACCCATAGAGTAAAAATCAAAAGATGGAAAACAATATTCCATGCAACAGGAATCAGAAAAAAGCAGGTGTAGCTGTCTTATATTCAGAAAAAAAGAACTTCAAGCCAAAACTGATGAGAAGGGTAAAGAACATCACTACATATTGGTTAAAAGAACAATCTAACAGGAAGAAATAACAATTATTAACATATGCACCAAATAATGGTACACAACTTCATGAAACAAATACTACTGGACATAAAAGATCAGATAAAAATAAACACAATTATACTAGGGGACCTCTATATACCACTAACACAAATAGACAGATCAATTAGACAAAAAATCAACAAAGAAATGTCAGAGTTGAACAGATGGACTTAATAGATATCTATAGAGCATTCCACCCAACAGAAACAAAATGCACATTCTTTTCAGCAGCACATGGAACTTTCTCCAAAATAGATTATATACTAGCCAATAAAACAGCCTTAAATAAAAGTAAAAGAATTAAAATTGGATCATGCTTATTATCAGACCATAGCACAGTGAAGTTAGAAATCAACAACAAAAGAAAACACAGAAATTTTGCAATTGTATGGAAACGAAACAATACACGGTTAACTAAGAAATGGGTTACAGAAAAAAATCAAGGAAGAAATAAGACCTTCTAGAACTAAATGATGATGCTAGTACAACATACCAGAACTTAAGGGACACAATGAAAGCAGTCCTAAAAGGAAAGTTTATAGCTGTGAAAGCACACATCACAAAAAGATTGAATCCAAATGGTTCACCTTAAGATCCTATGAAAACAAGAACAATCCAAACTCAAAGGCAGTACAAGGAAGGAAATTAAAAATATTAAAAACAGAAAAAAAATTAAAAATGGAAATCAATGAAATTGAGATTAAAAAATATAAAGAAATAATGAATTTCAGAGTTTGTTCTTTGAAAAAAAAAAACATTGACAAATCCATAGCCAATGTAGCCCAAAAAAGACCCAAATCAGTGGAATTAGAGAAAAAAAAAGGTAAAATCACAATGAGCACTGCCAAAATCAAACATATTATCAACAGCTACTTCACAAACCTGTATGCAAATAAATTGGAGAATTCAGAAGAAATGCCTAGATTTCTGGATACATAAAAATTAGCAAAACTAAACCAAAAAGATTTAAGATCCTTGAATAATCCAATGATAGGCAATGAAATTGAAATGGTAATAAATACTCTACCAACTAAGAAAAGCCCAGATCCAGAGCGGATACTGTTGAATTCTAAAACATTTCAGGGAAGTTCTAACACCATTAGTCCTCAATGAATTTAATGAATCTGAAAGGGAAAAAAATACTCCCAATGTCATTCCTGGAAGCTACCGTTACTTCAAGTCCAAAACCAGACAAGGATCTAAGGAAAAAAAGAGAACTACATACCAATCTCTTAATGAATATAGATGCAAAAATTCTCAACAAGATTATTGGCAAACAGAATGCAATGAATCACCAGAAATATCACAGATCATGACCAAGTGGGGTTCATTCCAGGGATGCAAGGATGGTTCAACAAAGGAAAATCAGTAAATGTAATACATCACATAAACAGAATCAAATACAAAACCACATGATTATCTCAAAAGCTGCAGAAAAAGTCTTTGTCAAAATACAACATACTTTCATGACAGGAACACTGAGAAAAATAGGTATAGAGGGACCTTATCTCAACCTGATAAAAGCCATTTATTACAAACCTACTGCCAACATCATATTAAATAGGGAAATTCTGAAAGTTTTCCCTCTAAATTCAGGAAGACAAGAATGTTCACCATCACCACTTCTATTCAAGACAGTATTTGAGACATTAGCCAGAGCAATCAGTCAAGAAAAAGAAATAAAAGGGATAAGTATAGGAAAGGAAGAACTCAAATTATCATTATTTTCAGATGGCATGATCCTCTACTTTGAAGACCCAAAAAACTCACCAACACTTAGAATGAATAAACAAATTTAATAACATAGCAGGATACAAAAGCAATACACAAAAATCAATAGTGTTCCTGTACATGAATAATAAACTTACTGAGAAAGAAAGTAAGAAAAATAGGTCGTGCAGAAGATGCCAAATCACCTCACTGCAGACAGGCAGGTCTGCCCACACCATACCGAGGTCCCCAGTCCCGCAGAACACACGCCAAATCAGCATGCTGCAGACAGGCAGGTCTGTGCATGCCCTACCAAGGTCCTGAGTCAGGTGGAAGGCACCAAATCACCCCGCTGCAGACAGGCAGCCACCTGATTCCACACTACAAAGATGCAGAGGACACCAGATCACCAGACCAAGGTACTGAGTCCCACTGTTCCCAGACCAGAGATAGGGGCTTCTGAGCCATCGTCCCACTGCTCCTGGGCCAGAGGAAGGGGCTTCCTGGTCACCATCCCTCCCGCTGCTCCCAGCCCAGAGGAAAGGGCTTTTGGACCACCTTCTGTCCTGCTGCTCCTGGCCCAGAGGAAGGGGCATCTGGGACACCATCCCTCCCACCACTCCCTGCCCAGAGGGAGGGGCTTCTGAGCTGCCATCCCACTGCTCCTGGTCCAGAGGAAGGGATTTCCCGGCCAGCATCCCTCCAGCTGCTCCCAGCCCACAGGAAAGGGCTTTTGGGTCACCATCCCTACTGCTGCTACTGGCCCCTGTCCCACCTCACCCAGCTCAGAGGAGGTAATCCATGCAGGTGCTAACAGCCCCCTGCCCCAGTTGAAATGAGAAAACACATAAATAAGTCTCAAAACCAGACTTCCAGATCACCTACAGCAACGCCAAAGGGAAACGAGATGGAACACTCTGATACTCAACCACCTGGACCCACTGAACTGGCAACAAAAGGGGATCTGGAAAAAATGAAATCAGAAATACTTTCTCAGATAACAGGAGAAATTGTGCCTCTAGTGCAAGACATGATTAATAAATCTAGAGAGGAGCTGAGGAACATGATGGAATCCCAACATAAGAAACAAATGGAATCCATAAAACAGATGCAAATAGATTTCCAGGACATGAAAAACTCCACTGAAAGTCTACACAGCAGAATGAGCCAATGTGAGGACAGAATTTCAGATATAGAAGATAAGATTGCAATTAGTGACCAGGAAAAGAAAAATTGCTTCAAAATTATAAGGGAACATGAGAGATCAATCCAGCAGCTGCTAGATGATGCAAAGAAGAATAACATAAGACTGATTGGGCTCAATGAAGAAACAGGAGAGAGTGCAGATGACATAAAAAAAATCTCTTCACAGAAATAATGGCAGAAAACTTGCCAAGCAGGGGAAAAGAGCTTGACATACAAATAAGTGAGGCATATAGGACTCCAAATAGCCTTGATCAAAAAAAAGTCTACACATAGGCATATAATTGTTAAGATTCCAGAAACTCAACAGAAGAACAAAGTTCTCCAAGCAGTTAGAGAAAAGAAACAAATCACATACAAAGGAAAGCCCATCAGAATCACAGCAGACTTCTCAACACAAACCATTAAGGCAAGAAGAGCTTGGAGTGACATATTCCAAGCCCTAAAAGAAAACAGCCTCCAACCCAGATTGATGTACCCTGAAAAACTATCTTTCAAAATGGATGGAGAAATAAGATACTTTCATGACAAAGAGCACCTTAGGAACTTCGTGAATACCAAACCAGCACTCCAAAGAATTTTACACAATATCCTAGGAACAGACATTGAGGATCACAACCCCAGGAAGCAAAGCAGAATGAACTCATCTGGCATGACAAGAAATTAAATGTAAAGGGGGAGAACCCATCAAAAAGAAAAAGTCATGGCAAAGACAAGTCAATAGGTTTCAGTTATAACCATCAACATTAATGGTCTCAATTCACCAATCAAAAGAAATAGACTGGCAGAATGGGTCAAGAAGCAAAATCCAACAATATGCTGTATACAAGAAACACACTTAATTTAAAAGGAAACTCATAGAGTGAAAGTTAAAGGGTGGAAAACAATACTCCATGCAAAGGGAACCCAAAAAAAAGCAGGAGTAGCTATCCTCTTTGCAGATCAAGTAGATTTCAAACCAACACTGATTAAGAGAGATGAAGGACACTACATCCTTGTAAAGGGAACAATCCAAGAGGAAGAGATGACAATCATAAATATCTATGCACCAAACACTAGTGCGCCCAACTATATAAAACAAATACTAATGGACATGAAAAGTCATATATGCACTAATAAAATTGTAGTGGGGGACCTCAACACCACACTGTCACAAATAGATAGATCAACTAGACTAAAAATAAGTAATGAAATACTAGAACTCAATCGAACTCTTGAACAAATGAACTTAACAGATGTTTACAGAGTCTTCCACCCCACAAAATCAGAATACACATTCTTCTCAGCTGCACATGGGTCATTTTAAAAAATAGACCACATACTCACACATAGAACATGTTCAAGTAAGTGAAAAGGACTTGAAGTTATCCCCTGCATATTATCAGACCATAGTGGGATGAAATTGGAGATCCATAGCAAAAGAAACTCAAAAAATTTCATAAACATGTGGAAATTCACATTTCTGAATAACCAATGGGTCACAGAGGAAATTAAAGAAGAAATCAGACAGTTCCTTCAATTAAATGACAATGACAATACAACATATCAGAATCTATGGGACACAATGAAAGCAGTGTTAATGAGGGAAATTCATAGTAGTGAATATGCATATTAGGAAAACAGAATGAGCCCAATTAAACAACCTGAAGCTGAACCTCAAGCTTCTAGAAAAAGAAGAGCAAGACAACCCCAAAGCTCATACAAGGGAGGAAATTTTAAAAATCAGAGGAGAAATCAATGCAATGGAGGCTAAGAGAATGATACAAAAAAATCAATGAAGCCAAGAGTTGGTTCTTCAAAAGAATCAACAAAATTGACAAACCTTTAGCCAACCTTGTCAGAAAAAGGAAAGAAAAGGCCCAAATCCATGCAATTAGGAATGAAAAGGGTGAAATTACAACAGATTCAGCAGAAATCCAGAGGATCATCAATACGTACTTCCAGAACCTATATGCCAATAAGATGGACAACACAGAAGAAATGGACAGATTCCTAGATACATATGAGTTACCAAAGTTGAAGGAAGAAGACCTAAAAATTCTGAACAAACCAATATCAACCAATGAAATTGAAAATGTAATTAAAAACTTATCAACTAAGAAAAGCCCCGGACCTGATGGCTTCACTGCTGAATTCTACAAGACATTTAGAGAGGAACTGCTGCCACTACTGTTTAAACTCTTCAATGAAATTGAAAGGGAAGCAATACTCCCAAATTCATTCCTGGAAGCAAGCATCAGCTTGATCCCCAAAGCAGAGAAAGACCCAACTGAAAAAGAGAACTATAGGACAATCTCACTAATGAACATAGATGCAAAAATCCTTAATAAGATACTGGCAAAGAGAATGCAGAAGATCATCAAGAAGATCATACACCCTGATCAAGTGGGATTCATCCCAGGGATGCAGGGATGGTTCCATATACGAAAATCAATCAATGTAATACACTATGTCAATAGAGCCGAGGACAAAAACCATATGATTATCTCCATAGACTCAGAAAAAGCATTTGACAAAATCCAACATGCATTTATGATAAAAACCCTACAACAAATTGGAATAGATGGTCTCTACCTCAAACTGATAGAAGCCATCTATGAAAAACCAACAGCCAATATCATAGTAAATGGTCAAAAACTGAAATCCTTCACACTCAAATCAGGAACAAGACAAGGATGTCCACTATCACCACTCTTGTTCAATGTAGTTCTGGAAATATTAGCCATGGCAATTAGACAAGAGAAAGAAATAAAAGGAATAAAGATAGGTAATGAAGAAGTCAAATTGTCATTATTTGCAGATGACATGATACTCTATATAGAAGACCCCAAGAACTCCACCAAAAGTCTTCTAGACTTAATAACCAAATTCAGTCAAGTATCTGGTTACAAGGTCAACACACAAAAATCAATAGCTTTCCTCTACACCAATGACAGACTCACTGAGAGAGAAATAGGGCAAATAATTCCTTTCACAATAGCATCCAAAAAACTGAAATACCTAGGAAAGAAATCAAAGACCTCTTCTCTGAAAACTATGGCACTCTGAAAAGAGAGATTGAAGATGATATCAGAAAATGGACAGACATCCCCTGCTCCTGGATAGGAAGGATTAATAGAGTGAAAATGGCCATACTTCCAAAACTGCTATATAGATTTAATGCAATTCCAATTGAGATCCCAGCAGCATACTTCATGGACCTTGAGAAAACAATCCAAAACTTCATTTGGAACAAGAAGAGACCCAGAATAGCAAAAGCAATTCTAGGTAACAGAGACATGGCAGGGGGTATCACAATCCCCAACCTGCAACTATACTACAAAGCTACTGTGACATAAGCAGCATGGTACTGGCAAAGAAACAGACTTGAGGACCAGTGGAACAGATTAGAAGATGCAGAAACAACTCCAGACACACTCAGCCATCTCATCTTTGATAAAGGAGCCAAACACCCTCACTGGAGGAAAGATAGCCTCTTTAATAAATGGTGCTGGAAAAAATGGGTTTCAACTTGCCAAAGATTAAAACTAGACCTGTATCTCTCACCATGCACTAAACTAAAATCAAAACAGATTAAAGATCTAAATATTAACATCGAAACTCTGAACCAGTTGGAACAGAGGTTAGGTAGAACCCTTGAAGACATCAGTATAGAAAAAGATTTTATGAACAAAACCTCAGTTGCCCATGAACTAGCACAAACAATTAAGAAGTGGGATCTCTTCTTATTAAAAAGCTTCTGCACAGCAAGAGAAACCACCAGCAGTGTGAAGAGACAACCCACAATGTGGGGAAAAACCTTCACCTGCTCTTCCTCAGACAAAGGTCTACTATCTTGAATCTATAAAGAACTTAAAAAGATCAGACCTCCCAAATTTAAAGACCCAGTCCAAAAATGGGCATCTGAAATGAACAGACATTTCTCACACAAAGAAGTAGAAATAGCAAATAAATACATGAAAAAATGTTCAACATCACTGGTCATTCAGGAGATGCAAATGAAAACAACGCTGAGATTCCACCTTACTCCAGAAAGAATGGCTGCTATCATGAAATCAACCAATAACAAATGCTGGCAGGGCTGTGGGGAAAGAGGAACCCTGTTCCACTGCTGGTGGGAGTGTAGACTGGTCCAAACACTGTGGAAATCAGTATGGAGATACCTCAAAGAACTAGGACTGGAAGTCCCATTTGACCCCACTATTCCACTGCTGGGGATCTTCCCCAAAGAGTTAAAAGACTCATACCACAGTGATATATGTGCACCCATGTTCATAGCAGCACAGTTTGTAATAGCTAAAACTTGGAACCAGCCCAAATGCCCATCAACTGGAGACTGGATAAAGAAAATGTGGTTTTTTAATAAAATGTAGGACTACTCAGCCATAAAAAATGAGAAATTAGAGACATTTATAGCTATGTGGATGCACATTGAGGCAATATTCTTAAGTGAAATAAATAGGACACACATGTGTAAATACCAAATAGTTTCTCTGGTGTGAGAAACTGAAAGTGTAAATAAGAACTAAATGTATAATAGGTAATGTGAAATAGGAAGAAAAGGGGCAAAGGGGACGGAAGTGGGAGGGCTAGGGGAAAGGATAGAAGAGAATGGGATTAATATGAGAAAATGGAAAAATAGGAACAAAATCTTTGTAAATAGGGAGGACTGGAGGGGTTGAAGGGAGGGCTGGGCAAGGGTGAAAAATAAGAACCAAGAGAGACTATGTAAAGGTGCAAATTTCCAATGATGAATGTCATTATATTGTATACCTAAAATGTACCAATGATTAGAATGAATAATCGATAATGTAAAATAGGAAGAAAAGGTCCAAAGGGGTAGGGGTAGTGGGAGGGGCAGGGGAAAGGAAAGAAGGGAAAGGAAAAAATGATGAGAAATGTAAAAAATGGAAATAAAGTCTTTGTAAATAGGGAAGGGTGGAGGGCGTGAAGGGTGGGCTAGGAATGGGGAAAAAATAAGAACGAAGATGCATTATATAAAGGTACAATCCCCAATGAGAAATGTAATTGTGTTGTATACCTACAATGTACCAATAAAAGAATTTAATACAAAAAAAATACCATTCACAGTGTCATAAAGAAAAATTAAACATTTTTGAGTTAACCTGAGTATGTGAAAGACCTCTACAATGAAAACTACAGTACTCTGATAAAAGAAATTTTAGAGGACATCAGAAAATATGTTCCTGGATAGTCAGAACAAATATAGTCAAAATAGCCATACTTCCAAAATTTTTATATCAATTTAATGCAATCCCAGTCAAAATTTCAACAGTATGAAACGACAATCTATAGAATGGGCTAAAATCTTTAGCAGTGATTTCTCAGAAAGAGGAGTCATATCTAGAATATATAAAGATTTAAAAAAACTAGAATCTCAAAATAAAAGACTAGATCAAAAATGGCCAAAAATACATGAAGAAATGCTCAATATCATTGGCAATTAGAAAACTGTAAATTAAAACAACACTGAGATTCCATTTTACCCCAGAAAGAATGGCCATCACCAAGAAATCAGATAATAAACTTTGGAGAGGCTGTGGAAAAAAAGGAACCCTTCCACACTATTGGTGGGAATGTAAACTACTACAATGACTATGGAAATCAGTGTGGAGATCCCTCAAAAACTAAAAGTAGAAATTCCATTTGACCCAGTTATTTTTGGGGGGGTATCTTCCTGAAAAAGTTAAACACATAATATCTCAATGATTCATGCATACTCATATTTATAGCAGCACAATAATAGGTAAATCTTGGTAGTGACCTCTATTGGCCATCAATAGATGAATGGATAAAAGAAAACGTGGTATTTACACACAATAAAGTACTGCTCTGCCATAAAGAAAGACAAACTTGAGTCATTTGTAGGAAAATAGATGCATCTTGAGACCATAATATTAAGTGAAATAAATCAGACACACAAGCTTAAATATCATATTATGGTTTCTCTCATGTGATAAACCCAAAGTAAAAAATAAAAGATAGATAATAGGAAGTAGGGAGATAGATCTATCTCAAAGGGGAAAGGGATCAAGAGATAGAAGGAGAGGGGAGGGGAGGGAGAGAGGGGATGAGAAAAGGAATTGGGCTATGTTATGTACATACACTCACTTCCCACAAGGAATGTAAATATTGTGTACTACACACATCTATTAACAACATGAAATTGAGACAAGAAAAAACATTCAATTATTGTTCTTATGCGCCATTGTTTTAGAAGCAGTTTTCTTCTTCTTTTCTCTGACTCTCTTCTATTTTCTGGTCTTCATGTCCATTCACCCAGGGCTATTCATTGATGAAAACCAGTCTTTCGAACAGCCTGCACTTTGGTGTCTCCCTTGCTTAAGCCTGCCCTGAACTTAAGTCTGCTTACCAGAGGAATGCAGCAGTTAGTGGGATAATAAAGTTTCCCCATTTTGACTCACTTTTCATGCAATCATTTGAAAGGAAGAGCTTCATGCTTTCTGTGGTAAGTCTCAGATTTGTTTCCTGCCCCTGGCTACATTCCACACTGAGTGATTTCAACAGCTACAGGTTAATTTTCCTGTAATAGCCTCATTGTGATGGAGAGTTTTGGAAATTACAAAAATTATATGCATTAATTGGCCTGTCTTGTTTTGGAGTTACTCCCTGGGTTGTAACAGTCAGAGGAGGCTGCAGTAAGGCCAGTTCCCAAACCAGCACTCAGCGAGAAGACAGATGTAAAGAAAGAAAATGGTTCCAAAAGAATCACATGCAGTGTGTGATTGCTTTAATTGGCTGGGAAAATGTTCTGGAGAGATGTACTCCCTTTCTTTGGGATTCAGGGCAGCATTTCAACAAAAATTCTTTGGTACCTACTGTGCCCAATCATGAGCTGAGCCAGAAGTACATGCAAAAGCAGGATACACAGTTCCCTAGACTTAGGATTTAATTTAGAGAGAAGAAAGTATCAAGTCATATAGCCATGTAGATGGTTTCACAGGTGCTCAAGAAATAATATAAATGTACAAAGAAAATGATCTTGATGGCTTTCTGTAACACATTTGACTTTTGTGACAAACTCCAACCCATCTCCCTGTTTTACTCACCCTCCTGTTGCTGGGATAAAGAACTAAACACTCACAGGAGAGGTTTACTTTGCCTCACAGTTTCAGGTCATGGTCGTCTAACCCCAAGGCAGAAAGAGCATGATAGAAAGGCTTGGTGGAGGAAAGCTGTTCGTATTATGGCAGACAGGAAGGAAGGGGGGTGGAGAGGGAAAGGGAGAGCTGGGGACAAGAATACAGCCTTCCTGATCACACCTTCTATGACCCACCTGCAACCAGGCCCCATCTCTTCACAGTATGTTCAGCTACTGAATTGATCAATGGATGAATCCACTGGTGAATACAGCACCCTCATGATTTATAGATGTAACTTAAGTTTCCCCTCCCATCAGCTGAGTTTAGGCAGAAATTAGGTCACTAGTATCTGATTTCTTCACTCTTCTTTTCTTTTGTCTGCATCCTTCTTCTGGTTGAAAGGGAAGGATGCAGAATTTGAAAATTTTGTAAATTAGCTCTTCTTCTTCTATCTAGGGAAATAAGCCCAAGTCATTGTTTCCAAAAGGCTCTCCTCCATGTACTCTGCAAAAACACCTTGTAATTGGATCCTTTAGGCTTAATTCATGGTCTGCTAAGTAGGAGCTCATATATTAACATAAGCTGAATTTCAATCCTCTAACCTACTGCAAAATCCAATTTGGTTATCAGAAGCATAATTTAAATGCTTCCTCTTTATATGAGGAGCAGTTGAGAGCAGAAGTTGAAGGAAACTGCCGAATTTGGCTCTCCGCTGTACCAATTTCTAGGATTCTGATCTTCTGGAGGTTAAAGCTCCTCTCCAGGCCTCAATTTCTTCATCAGCAAAATAATAATAATATCAACACCCATACGAGAGGGTTGTAGTGTAAATTACATAAGTTGCCATCTGTGAAGAGCTGAGAATAGTAACTGGCACATAGTCAGCATTATAAAAATAGTGACTTTTTAATGTGAATTTCTCCTGAAACAATCCAGAAAGAAAGAAAGGAGGGGAGAGAGTTGGGAGGGGAGGGAGTTGGCACAAAGATCCATATTAGGTAATGTAAGAGAAAGTTGCATAAATATATTTCCAAAATATCATTCCCCTTATACTTATATAAAATAGTTAAAGAATAATGAAAGGCAACAAATAATTAAGCATTAAATTTTGTCCTTATTACATTCGTTGCTAGTATTCAAATAATGAGAGCTGAGATGATGTTAGTAGGTGTTCAGAGACGTTTTTAGAGAGGCCTAAGAAATGAAAGGACAGGCAGGGTTCTGCATGAAAGAGAAGGAGGCAGAGCCTAGAAGATATAAATGGAAGGAATTTCATCTTTATTTATTTATTTTTAAATTAAGTTTATTGGTACATTTTAGGTATACAGTACAGTTACATTCATCATTGGTTCATTCATCTTGCTTCTTATTTTTTCCCCTTCCCCTGCCCTCCCTTCACCCGCTCCACCCTTCCCTATTTGCAGAGACTTTGTTTCCACTTTCTCCTTTTCTTGTGTTTTCTTCTTTTCCCTTTTTTCCTTCCCCCTACCCCTCCCACTTCCCCTACTCCTTTAGACCTTTTCTTCCTATTTCAATTGTCAATTATACATTTCGATCCTTATTTACACTTTTAGTTTTTCACACCAGAGAAACTATTCAGTATTTACACATGTGTGTCCTATTTATTTCACTTAAGAGTATGGCCTCAATGTGCATCTGTTTAGCTATAAATGCCTCTAGTTTCTCTTTCTTGTTCTTTATGGCTAAGTCATACTCCATTTTGGAATTTTATCTTTATAGGCAAGATGTGAAACTGAATGTGCTTTGTTATTGTCTTTGGTGACTTCTTGATTTTTATTAAAGATAAAGGAGTAAAGGGTAATGGATTAATAGTTTTCTCCTTGAGGAAATGAGAGACTAAGACTGTACAGCTATGACCAAATGGCAGGTGGCAGGCTAATCCAGGTGCCAACTTCACTACCACTTACACGGGGTCTCATGTAATCTGGAGTCTTTTCTTCTTCCCTCTTGAAAAGAATGGCAGGAGAGGACTGGTGTGCTCTGAACAGTTCCAAAGCTGTTCAGTCCAAGTGTATGCTGGTGTTCCTCTCTCCTGAATCCTGTGGTTTCACCTTCGCCTTCCTCCCAGACTAGTCTGTGGTCCTGAAGACTCTATTTCCTCTTTGAGCTTTGCTCCACCTTCTCTTTGTTTTATAAGAAACTCAAGACCAAAATGAACTTTAAAAGATTTGCTGTAATGGGGAAAAAATAAGAACCAAGATACATCATGTAAAGGTACAAGATCCCAATGATGAATGTAACTGTATTGTATACCTAAAATGTACCAACAAACTTAATGAAAAAAATAATTGTTATCACTAGAAAAAAAAAGATTTTCTGTAAGAAGCAAGTTATAGTTAAACTATTCAGTACCTTCTTTCTGACCTGTACTCCTCTTAAGCCATCATAGCCAGGACCGTGGTGTAACTAGGCTGAGCATTACTCCTGGGACACTACTCTGGATAACAATTCTGGTTTCTTTTACTTCTGCATTTTTTAGGGATGGAAAAGGAGAGGAAAGTGAGGGAATTGATTATAATTTAATTATACTGGATACAATTATTTCATTTAATTATAGTCATGCTAAAGATCTAAGCTAGTCAGCCCTTCAGTGATTCTCCTATTATTACTGCAGACAGAGAAAATCAATAGAGCAACTCTCTACCTAGAGTTCCAAAAACTCCATTGGTCTCATGTGCATTAGGCTTAATATCCTGTATTTGGGTACAAGTGAGTATTACTACTTATATACTTTTCTCCCCAAGTGTCTTATGATTATTTTTAAGAGGAAAAAAGCCACGGAGTAACAAAGTTTATCAGCAGGAATTCTAATCTCATTTTAGAATTCTATCAGAACCTGTCATTAAAAAGGCAAATTTCCCCAAATCCCATCCAGGGGGCTTGCCAAAATCCCAGCAAGTGTCCTGGGAACTGCCAGAGGAACACTGGTTATTAGACAGAGTTTAATTTGTGCAAATCCATTAACAAAAAATCTCTAATTAAAAAAAAATCAATAGATGCCTATGACACTAACCAGGAAAACCTAATAGAGGGCCATTAAATTTTTTTCTATTCAATTAACTTGAACACAACATGATGGATTCAACAGATTTTAATTAGATGCATATGAAAAGAAATTTTGCACAATTAAACATATCCTCTATTTGCAACTGATACCAGGAAAGTGGCAAAGATTTGCTCAAACTCCTAATGATGGGTCATTTCCTTGAAAGGGACATGAATTCTTAGACAGCATCCTTACAAATCAATCCTTCCTCCAAAAGCTGTCCTTTGTCAAGAAACAGTACATTGTAATGCCTGCTTCTTTCTCATTCTTTTATTCTGGGTGACATATTCATGTGCAAAGCCCAAAAAGCATGCTTCCAGGGACTGTTTACCAAGCTCAGTTATTCCAAGCTCCTCACAGTAAAAGTAGCCCAAAATAAATGGCTCTAATTTACAGGGTGAATATATGTTTAAGATTGCTTTGGATGGTCTCGGTTTATGTCAGTTGCCTCAACATAAGCGTTAATAGCTTTCTTTTTGCTCTAAATAGTGTCCTGCTTTGGACAATAAATTATACAGTCATCCTACTCATTTATCAAACATCCTCATGACTGGTATCACCCTGCTAAACTAGCCCTTTCAACTTTTGGTGGAAATACAGGATTTCCCTGCTCAAAAAGAAAGGTTGAAGTTTGGGAAATTGATGAGTTCCTGTTTCTGACTATGTGAGAGGTATGCAAATTGACATTTGTCTCTTCCCTCATTTAGTTGTCCTTGTTTTCCTCCCTGACAAGCCCATACACTTGTACTTTCAAGATTACTATTGAAAACTTCTGAGTGAATTTAACATACAGAAGTTCTCAAATCTAAGATGGTTCTGTCCTTTTAAAGATATTATCCTCTCCTAAAATGATTTACAAATAACATGCTACATATTCTTGAAGTGGAGGGCTGTTTGTAAAATGTTACATCATCATTCTGGTAGGCAGCAGCCTCCAAGATATTCCTGATATTATACTCCTGTGGGGTGCCCTCTCCATCCAATGTGTTGTTCTTGGTTTTTGTGGCCAGTATATGAGGGTATGTCATTCTAGGATCATATAATGAAAGCCTGATATATCCTTGCATCTTACCTGGTCCTCTGCCATTCAGATGACTGGAAGAAGACATGTTGTGAAATCTCTTGTAAGCAGCCCTAGCAAGAGGCCCATGTGGCAAGGAGCTGATATCTGGTCAACCACAGGCAAGAAACTGAGCTTTACCAATAGCCACATGAGTGAGCTACATGGATGCTTCAGCTTTGTTTGAGCCTTAAAATGGCTACCATCTTGGCCAACAGCTGCCCTGAAATCTACTTAAAAACTCTGAGACCCTTTGAAACTGTGAGATAATAAATATGTATTTTGGTCAGTGCTAAGTTTGGGGGCAATTTGTCATTCAGTGATAACTGATATATAGCCCAAACCCCTGCCACCTAGGAGAATGTAATCAGAAAAGATTAATATGGTGTCTGGAAAAATAAGTCTATACAAGGAGCCTTGTGATAGATGGAGATGATATGGACATGATCCACTCATTTATTCATTCAACAAGCATTTATTCCTTTCAATGTTGTGTATATGTTGTGCTTTACACTGTACTCGGTGTTAGTGTATATAAGAATGAGCTAAGTATGCAGGATGAGCACTTGCCTTCATGGAATTTGCAGCTAGTAAAATTTGGAGAATGCATGAAAATTATCAATCTGTTTCTGAGGCTATCTCTATTTGGAAGGGCAAGTATATAAGGATAGACATAAGAACATTCAATATTAAATATATAGTAAAATTTTAAACTTATTACAACTACATTATGCATGCAAGTGTATAACATTCAAAAATCAAATGATTCACTTTGATGATAACAAAATTTGGCAAAAGTTAGTAAGTTTAGGACTCATTTTCTCCAGTTTGGAAAATAACCAACATAAAACTCTGATGTTTAACACAAAGAAATTTGTATATTAATTTCTCATAAAATAATTTACTTTAGCTGAGTACTTAATCCTGGTGATAAATTTTATGTGGTATTAACAAGTGGCTTAACCACAAAGAAGAGGGATGGGAGGCAGTCAGGGAGGGAAACTAGTCCTAAATTTTTGTGTAGCATCTTAATTTGGTCATAAAAGTGGGAGTTGTGGCTGTTTAATCTCAAATTCCAGGTCCACCACTAAGTTCTTCATTGGTCTGAAAGAGACAGTTTACTGCCTCATATTTCTATCCAATAGCATACATTACATGGAAATAATAACATTTAGCTAGGTGTATCACAAAGATTTCAAAAATACATCCCAGAGTGCTGGATAAGACCTGTGCAAGAGAGAGTTAGTATATGAGAATTTTTCTCTTCCTATCCTGTGCGATGTCATTCTAGCTTTACAGAAGTTTCTAGCCACAGTTGTGTGACCTGTATTTAGTGAGTCATGGCTCTTTCCACTTTCAGAATCAGGTGAGTGGGGACATTACTTCTACCTGCAGTGACACAGATCCCTTGCTGCCCACACTAAGGAAACATCAGCACTGACAACTCCAAAGTAATCGCCACTTCTTTCATCTTCTCTTTTCTCCCCAAAGCTTAAAGTAATAATAATAACCATTTTAAAGATTTCTCATGGGAAACTTGGGCATGACTGGAAGGTAAATCAATTGTTCTTAGGACAGCTATTATTCTAAGAATTAATCACCTCTATTTGCAATTACTGTACCATACAATTATCACTAATATTTGTGCCACTCTGACTGCAGCTAGAGACTGCATTGACTTGGCTGCTATTACCTCAGAACAGTGAGGCAGGCAGGGAGAAAAAATAAATGAAACCCAAGCTTGGGGATGACAGGTTGAGGAGATACGATTCTCCCACTGTCAGGCCAACGTGTATTAAACAGCCACAGCCTGCTCCGGTCACAACAGTAACCCCCTCAGTTGGAAGTTTTCCACAGGAAAAAAATAGAAGAACTTACATACGTTTGAAAGGATACAAATTAGAATGATTCTTAGCCTTAAAATTCTATTTTCTAAGCTTGCATAACTCAGTTCTCCTAAAGCATATGGCTCTTTGTCATAGCTAAAAAGTAATAAAAATAAAAACAATAATGTCACTCCCATCTTGAAAGGAGCCCTCCACAGTGTACCCTTTGGACTCTCCCTGTGATGACACTCCCTGTCTGTGCCAGTGAGGGCTAACAGGAAGAATTTTTCTTATTTATTTTTATTTTATTTTTTTTTTAGTTCTTTTATTGGTACATTTTAGGTATACAATTCATTTACATTTATCATCGGGTGTTTGCACCTGTACATGATGTATCTTGGCTCTTATTTTTTTCCCCATTACCTGTGCACCCTTTACCCCCTTGGCCCTTCCCTATTTACATAGATTTCATTTCTATTTTTTTTTCTTTTCTCGTAGTTTTTCCTTTCCTTCTTTTCCATTCCGCTTCCCCTCCCTTCACTCCTTCATCTTTGGACCTTTTTTCCTATTTCAAATTATCAATTATTCATTTTAATCATTTTAACCCTTGTTTACACTATCAGTTTCTCACACTAGACAAACTATTCAGTATTTACACATGTGTGTCCTATTTATTTCACTTAAGAGTATGGCCTCGATATGCATCCATTTAGCTACAAATGACTCTAGTTTTTCGTTCTTTATGGCTGAGTAGTATTCCATTTTATTAAAAAAAACCACATTTTCTTTATCCAGTTTCCAGTTGATGGGCACTTGGGATGTTTCCAAGCTTTAGCTATTACAAACTGTGCCGCTATGAACATGGGTGCACATATATCACTGTGGTATGATTCTTTTAATTCTTTTGGGAAGATACCCAGCAGGGGAATAGCTGGGTCAAATGGGACCTCTAGTCCTAGTTCTTTGAGGTATCTCCATGCTGACTTAACAGGAAGAATTTAACATTAGAATTTACCAAGGAATACACAAAAGACAAGTCTACTTTTCTCATCTGTTTGTCCAACATCAATTAATAATAATGCTTGATTTTTTTCTACTTTTATTTCTTAAAAAACAAATACAGTAAATAAAAAAGTTTAGAGAGACTACAAAGGTGAAAAATTATATACAACTCTTCCTGTGATCTTCCTTCAGATTTTCCCAAATCACCATGCAACTATAAAAATCAGGAAATGAACATTGAAATAATAATATTATCTAATGCAAATTTTATCACTTTTCAAATTAATACCATTGTTTCTGACCCAAGCTGACATCCAAGATCATTCACTGAATACAGCTGTCCTCTCTCTACCTTAATCTTCATTCAGTCTTCCAGAGCTGCAGTTTCCACCACTCAAATACTGACATTTAAACAGTCAGGACACAGAGCATTTCACCAACGCAAGAATCACTGATTTTATCTTTTCTACCCACACACTTTCCTTCTCCCCCACTCTCTTCTTAACCCTTCATAACCACTGATATGTTTTTCATTGTCAAATTTATCAGTTCAATAATATTTTAAAGAAAATATTGCCTTAAATATTTCTATACAGATTTTCAAATGACCATAAGATTTTATTTATCTGGGATAAATGTCCAGGAGTACAATTGCTAGGTTGTATAGTGATTGCATATTTAGTTCTCAAAGACATTGTCAAGCTGTTTTTCAAAGTGGCCACATTTTGTAAGACATAAATGACCTGCAAAGTATAAGTGATCCAGGTTTTCCACATATTCACCAGTATTTGGTGTTGTCATTATTTATTATTTTGGTCATTCTTCATGTGTACAGCTATATTTTATTGTAGATTCATTTTGCATGTGGCTAAGAACACTTAGCATTTTTTTCCATGCTTTTTCCTTATTTGTTTCTTTTGTGTTGCTACAGTTTGAACCTGGATCCTCCTGCATGTTAGGAAGTTGCTCTACTTCTGAGCTACACTTAAACTTCTCCTATGATTATAGTGTAGGAATTCTGCATGGTGCAATGTCTGCTCATGTGTTTTGACCATATTCTATTAAGATTAATTTTTGTTGTGTTTTGTATTATAAACACATGGTATACCAGAACAGTATGTCCTTCCAGACTTGTATCTTCATCCTCGTAAGATAGTGTTTCACAGAGCAGTATTTTTATTTTGAGGAAATCCAATTTGCCAGCTTATACTAAAATATATCATGGGGCCGGGGATTTAGCTCAGTGGTTCCATCACCTGCCTCCTAATTGCAAGGTCCCAAGTTTGATCCCCAGTACCAGTAAATAAATAAATAAATAAATAAATAAATAAATAAATAAATAAATAAAATATATCATGCTTTTGGTGTTAAACTAAGAATTTTCTGCTTAGCCTAGATCCTAAGATTTTCTCACTTTTTTTTCTAAAATTTTTTTAAATTTATCTTCTCACCCAGGTTCAAAATGTTGCCAGGGGAAGTGGACATTCCTGATCCAAAAAGAAAAGAAGAAAAAGAAAGAGAAGACAAAAATGGAAAGGAATGAATCTTAACTTTAACACCAGTCTTATTATATCATGCTTAGGCCCAGTTCCTAAAGATTGTCTCAGCTGCTCATATTTTCTCATTATTTTTGTTCAAGAAGGATTGTTTTAGTCACTTTCCTGTCACTGGTATACAACACCTGACACCTGCAATTTAAAGGAGGAGAAGTTTACTTTTGGCTCACAATTTTAAAAGTTTCAGTCCATGGTTGGCTGACTCCGGTGCAGGAAGAGCATGGCGCAAAGGCCTGCGCAGAGGAAGGCTGTTTGCATTGCCGGTGCTCAGGAGACAGAGAGAAGGAAGGAGCCAGGGAGGGAGTTGTATTCTTCTATGTCCTGCACCAGCACAATCTCCTCACCAGGCCCCACCTCTAAGCAGCACATTCAAATCCACCATCCCTATGACTCAATCATGGTCCAGAAGTTCTGCATCTGAGTACATGAAGTTTAGGGAGTTATTCTTGACTTAAATCATTAAATTTTATAGTTTTATTTTGTTTTTTCATGCAGGTCCAAAAATATTGCTAAAGCAAGTGGGCATTCTTGAATTAAAGAAAGAAAAGGCAAGGAAAAGAAGAAATTTAACCTCGGAAATAGCTTCTTTTTTTTTTTTTCCTTTTCTTTCCTAGTTCCAGAATACCCATTTGCCCTAGCACAACCTGTAACAATGCTATCCTTCTTCCATCAAAAAGATCAGGTAGGCATATTTGTGCAGAGGGTCTCCTATTTCATTCCATTCATCTACTTGTGTCTGTGCCTTCACCAACATCTGTAATATTGACTACCATTGCTATGGAAGTTTCTTTCTTTTTCATAATGATTGTATTTATTCGAATTCCTTTAAATTTCCATATAAAATTTAGAAAGCTATTTTGCATATCTACTAATATTTTGCTAGTGGTCTGATAAGCATTATGGTAAACATATATCAGTTAGGGATAACTGATGTCTTTACTATGTTGAGGCCTCAAATTCATGAACAAGGTATGAACTCTTTTTCCTTTCATCAGCCTTATATTTCATTTGTCTCTTGAGCTTGTAAATTGTAGTGTATTTTCACCTATGTTGTTCACTTTTTCATTACTAGCATATAGGTGTGCTATGTTTTTTATATGTATATTCTGTCCCCTTTGATGTGGCTGAACTCACTTATTAATTCTACAGTTTGTAGATTCCTAAATATTTTGCACATAGACAATCATGTCATCTACAAATAGATATGGTATTCCTATTTCTTCCTTTTCTGTGTATAAATATCAGCTTTTCCATTGCTGAGACAAAATACCTGATACCTATAACATACAGTAAGAGAAGTCTAATTTGGCTTAAAGTTGCAGAAGTTTCAGTACATAGTTGGCTGCATTCATTGCTGTCGGTCTGAGTGAGGCAGAAACATTGAGAAGAGCAAAGCTGCTCGTTTCTTGGTGACTGGGTAGGGGGGCATAGAGGAAGAGTGCTTGGGTAGAAGAAGCCAGGGAATATAGTCTTTAGGGTCACACCTCCGTAACTCACCAGACACCCTCGAAACTGCTTTATTGACAGTCAAGATTAACTATCACATTTCACTCCTTGATAATTTGACACCAAAACACAATTTCTTAACCCACATTTAATCTCCAAAAAATACAATAACTGCTTTATAATTCTACGTAACATGATACAATTTTTCTACATAGAACTGGAAATGGACTAATACCCTCTTCAAAGTCTCAATGATTCCAGCACTGCTCAAAACCCAAGTCCCAAAACACCTCTGAGATGCAAGGCAAACTCATGATGAGAACTTTTTTAAAATTTAAATTTAAATTCTTTCAGGATAAAGTGACACAGGCTACTTATTCTCACCCTACAAGTGAGAAAGAAGAGTATAGAAAAGAAGTGGACCAAAGCAAGCTTGAAACCCAGCAAAGCAAACATCGAGACCTATAGCTTCATCTGGTATCTGGGGAACGTGGTGGCATGAGGTGAGCTACAAAGCACTTGTGTGACTCAAACTCTATAGCCTTGCCTGTTGCAGCCTCTTTCCTTCTCTGGCTCCAATGACTACCTGCAGCTTTCCTTGGAGATGTTCTATGTTCCTGACATCTTCAATTTCTTGAGGTCTCTACCACAGCTTCTATCTCAGTCCCACAGCTTCACACTTGACCTTCTGAGGGGCTCCTGTCGCACATTGATTGCCTGGCTTCCCAGGCCTTTGAAATCTGAGTGGAACCTTCTATGACCCTGTAACTCCTGCATTGTGCATACCTATAGAACCATCATCATGTATCTCTTGCCAGTGTCTGCTGCCAGCTTGAACAATAGCTTTGGACTATCGCTGCAACAGCCTCGGAGTGCCTGGATGAATTAGTATTGTGAAATTAATCTAGAGAACCATTCCTTAGGTAGCCCTTTTTGAGCACAGTGTCCAGAAACTGTCATTTCAAATGAAAGGTTTACACTTTTACACCCTTGAACCTTCAGTTAGCTCTTACTAATTCCTGAGATAATCTCAAGTAATGTTTCTTCTTGTCCCAGTTCAAAGTGGTTGATTTTGTTTAATACTGCTAAGCTTTTCAGGAGGCACACCTTTTTTGACCACAATTTCACAAAGTCTTCTTTTCTGGCTATGCTAAAAGTTTTTCAAATTTCTCTGCTCTTACTTTTGTTCCCAATTCTCAATATAAATCTAGCTTAAAGCAACCAGCAATATCCCTGCCACACTTGAATATTGGACAGCTTTGAAATTTTTTCACCCATGTCAGCTAGTCCATCAACATTAAACTCAGCATCAACACAAAGTTCAGAGCATGGATAAAATGTAGATAAATTCTTTACCAGAATGTAGCCCAAATGGCTTTTAGTCCAATTCCCAATAGAGTCCTCGATTTATCTGAAACACCCTGAGCCTGACCTGCACTGTTCCCATTGCTATTAGCATTCTGGACTTCTAAGTTCGCTGTTGGAGAATCACCCATCAAGTTTTGCTTACATCAACTGACACTCCTCTGCCACACATCTTCAAACTTTTCTAGATTCCTCCTGTAATCTAGTTCCAGAGGGTACTAAACCACATGCTTAGGTATAATCATGGCAACAGCTCCATTTCTCCGCTACTGATTTTCTATAATGCTCATCTTTCCCATCACTGGAACAAAATATCTGATGCTCATAACTTAAAGGAAAAGAAATTTAATTTGGCTCACAGTTTCAGTGGCTTCAGTCCATGGTTGGCTAGCTCCAAGGCAGAAACAACATGGCCAAAGGGCAAGGTGGAACAATATCACTCACTTCATGGAGCTTAGGAAGTAGAACAAAGGGGAACAATACCAGAGTGAAAAGAGCCAGGATCTAGATATGGCCCTCCTGGACATGCCTCTGTTACCTACATAGACACATCCAAAAGTTTTCTTTACTAATCCTTTAGGCTAGTATTTCTCAGGTTTTTTTCAGCAACAATGACTGGTTTTATGGAAGAAAAGTTTTCAACAGACTGGGGTGAGGGGATTGTTTTTTAGTTTCTTTTTATTAGAAGTATATGTTTACCATTATTAAATTACAATATTATTCTAATAATTATATTATTAATTTATATTATATTATTCTAATATTATTATATTAGAATATATTATATTTACTATTACTACTATTAGAAGTATATAATAATCACAATCCCAATTGCTAGCATCACTGCTCCATCTCAGATCATCAGACATTGGAGTCTCATAAGTAGTATGCAATCTATAGCACTCACATGTACTTCTCACAGAAGGATTCATGCTCCTATGAGAATCAAATGCCACCACTGATCTGCCAGGAGCCAGAGCTCAGGTGATAATACAAGCAATTGGGAGCAGCTATGAATACACATGAAGCTTCACTTGATTGGCTGCTGTTTACCTTCTGCTGTGAAGCCTAGCTCCTAACAGGCCAGGGACAAGTATGGGTCCCTGGCCAGGGGTTGAGAATCCCTCCCCAAGGGAACTCTCAAGCCAATCAAATTGGCAATTAAGACAAGTAACTACTTTTTATTACCTATTCTTGCCTTCTTACTCTGAAAAATTAGGTCAAATAAAAGTGGATATCCTTGTCTTATTCCCAATTCTAGGGGCAAAGTATGCACATTTTCACTAAATAAAATATTAGCAATATTTTATGAAGATAGTCTTTGTCAAGTTTAGAAAGTGGAACTATGCCTATTTTTCTGAGAGATTTAATCATAAATAGCTATTAAATTTTGTCAGATACTTCTGTTGCATCAATTGCTGTGATCACTATTCTTTAGCTTGTTAATAGATTCAGTTAAATTGATTTTCAAATGTTAATTGAGTCTTGTATAACTGGAATAGACTCCAACTGGTCATGATATTTACTTCTGCTTATATTCACTGAAATCTACTTACTAAAATTTACTAAGAATTTTTGTATCTACATATATGAGAGAAAATTGTAATTTTCTTTTTAAAAATAATTTTTTACTGTATCTGGTTTTAATATAAAGTAATACTAGCTTTACAGAATGAATGGAGAATTATTTCCTCCTCTTTTACTGTCTAAAAATGATTCTTTAGAAGTGGTATAATTCTTCTTTAAACATTTGGTAGAATTATTCAGTGAAATCAAGTGTTGGTGATTTGCTTTTTGTGAGTTTTAAAATTATTACTGTTGTTTCTTTGATAGTTACAGGACTATTAAAATTATCTATTTAATATTGAATGTATTTTGGGTTTGAGGAATTGATCCTTTCTATCTAAATTGTTCAATTTGTGCATGTAGAGTTGTTGATAGCTTTATTATACATTTTAATATCTTTGGGGTGAGAAGGTGGATTTGAGAGTAGGTGCCTGTAAGCTAATATTTTTTCATATTAATTAATAATTAGTGTATGATGAAACACTTTAATGTTATTTAAATACTTTTTGTTTAACATACTTTCACTCACTAAATTAGTGTCCATTAATGCTTCTTGCCTGAAGCAACTATTATTGTGTTTTTGTCAAGGGATAATTTTCTGTTTTCATCATTCTTTCTACATGTATTAGATACAATTTTACTTTGAGTAAGAGCTTTCTTTATTTGCTTGAGAGTACATATTGATACAAAAATAACTGAATACAGAGAATTTTTTTATTAACATAAGGGTATAGATTTTTATTTATTCTAGAATAATTTATTATATTCAAATTGTCTCAGATTTGACCAGTGGTAGCTGTTCAATTTGGCTGCTATACCTTTTGGAAAAGTATCTTTTTTTTCAGGTTTTCAGTACTTTATGAAACAAAACCTCTTAAGATGCATCTTACTCACTTTCTGCCTCCACTCAGGACTCTGTCATCTTTTATTTTGTTCTGTTTTTTGGTTTTTTGGTTTTTTGGTACCAGGGATCAAACTCGGGACCTTGAGCTTGCAAAGCAGGCAGTGGAACCACTGAGCTAAATCCCTGGCCCTGTCATCTCCTTTTATAGGAGAATGGTACTCAGAAACCAAGATCAAGATGGTTTGGCAATGCTGTAGAAACTGGGGTATCAGTATTTCTAGGCCCTCTCACCAGACAGAGCCAGGAAACATAAGTACACACATCTGTGTCTATGTTTCTTTTCTTCTTTCTTTCCCTTTTCCTTCTGTGAAAGAAGAGAAAAACAGTATTTTCCTACTCTCTCACATTCCACTCAACACTTACGAAATGAAATACACATTCAGTACCACACAGAACACTTCCTTCAGAAGCACAACATTCAGTTACCTCAGGCAAACCAAATATGCATCCAATAATTCAAGACAGCTCTCACACTATTGCCAGGTGGGTGGTGCACGCCTGTAATCCTAGCACTTAAGCAGCTGAGGCAGAAGGATGGCTGTGAGTTTGTGGCCAGCCTGGGCTACATAGTGAGTTCAAGGCCAGCCTGAAGTACATGGTGAAACCCTGTCTCAAAGAATGAAAACAAAAACTTCTCACACTATCTACCTACATCAGATCTCACAAGGTAAAGGGGCTCAGTCCCACAAAACTGCCCCAATTCAGAAGCTAATTACAGATAGTAAGTTGTCACCTCTACTTCTGAACAGCTGGCTATAGATCATGATCTATACTCCCACTTGTGTTCAATTAATTTACTGGAACAGCTCACAAAACTCAGGGAAACACTTGTGTTAATTTGATTATTATGAAGGTCATTACAAAAGATACCAATGAGCAGCCAGCTGGAAAAGATGAGGTAGGGGAAGGTATGTGCAAAGGGTAGCAAAGTTTTCTTGCCCTTTCTGAGTATATCGCCTTCTGAGAATCCCCACATGTTCAGCAGTCTGGAAGCCGTCTGAACCCCAAACCCCCAAATTCAGGGGAATTTACAGAGGCTTCATCATGTAGATATGATTGATTAACGCATTGACCACTGATGATGCACTCAATCTTTAGCCCCTTCCTCTCTCCTCCCCAGAGACTGGTGTAGAAGTGAAAGTTATAAACCTCTAACTATAGGGTCAATTTCCCTGGCAAGCACCTCCCATACTGAGGTTCTCCAGGGTTCCCAACCTTCAGTCACTTCTTCAAAGGAAAACCAATAAGTTCAGAGTTCTATATCAAAGGCCAAATAACGAACAAAAAGATTCTTCTAGCATCCCTCTCTCAAGGGTTTTAAAAGCTCTATGTCATACATGACACATATATATATATAAAATGTTACATATATATGACATATATATGTAATAATTTTACCCCCACCTTCTCACCTTCCCTTCCCCTTTGCCCTGTTTTCTCTTTCCTTTGCTCGGTCCCTCCCTCTCTCCTTTCTCTCCTCCCTCCCTCCCTCCCTCCCTTCCTTCCTTCCTTTCTATTATTTATCAAGCTTGATATGATTTCCTAGCATTATCTTTAATTGCAATTCAACAATACAGGATGTGTTATATCATCTTCTCAGTTTCCTTATTTTAACTTCTTTCTCTGATACTTGATTCTCAGTATCCACAATTAATTATCTATTCTATTCTTAGAATACACAGTTTCAGAACAGTGTCAGAATGTATAGGCTGTGTCTCTTAAAAAATAAATCTATTGACATGAGTATGTACCCATGTACAGTTCTTGACTTTAGCCTTAGCGCACATAGTCAAAATAATGTTTTCCAGAGTTACGTAGGTTTCCTTCCCAATCCTTCCTCTGTGATAGACTTAAGGCCATTTGTCTGTGTTTTGATTCTGAAGTCAACTCCCACTCTCCTTGATTTTAATTATTTATTTTGAATAAGTGACACATTCACATGGTTTTAATAGCCCTAACTACACACAAAAAAGGAAATTTTCAAGAACTGCCACTCCTTCCAATGCTATTACTTTCCACTTTTCTCATTCTTCCCACTCCCATCTACCCTCTGTAGGTGACTAATATCAGCCTTTGCTGTCCTGAACCATCTTTATTTCTCTTTTCATAAGTGAGATAATACATGGATGCCTTTTTATGTTTACTTTTTTCTTGCAAAAACATATTAATACAGATTAATATGTAACATTTTAATTATAGACATGCTTTTGAATTTTGCTTTTCTTCACTTCCTATATCCTGGAAATCCCTCCAAATCTGTTTGTGCAAAAGTCTTCCTCATTTTTTTTTTATTGTTGCACCACATTTCTGTGTGCAGATGTATCATAGTTAATCCAAGTACACATCCATGTAGGTATTTAGGATGTTCCAAGTTCTCTGGAGTTATAATGTTGTATGGTTAGCCTGTACAAATGTAATTTCATATTGTTCAAGGTATATTCCCAGGATAAATTCCTAGAAGTGGGGTTTACTTGATCGAAATAAGGGTATGTACTTCTGTTAGATATGGTGAAATTCTGACTCAGGATACACTGGCTTGCATTTTGCATTTCCACAACAAAATGTAAGAGTGTTTATTCCCTAAAACCTCATGAATGAGATTCATTGCCTGACTTGAAATTTTTTATAAATCTTATAGTTGACAAAAATGCATTTTAGAATAATTTTGATTTACTTTTATACTTTAAGGTAAGATATATTGTTGTTTAGTTTGGGACAATTATCCAATGTTTTGTGAAGAGTCTTGTTATGTGTTTTCTCATGTTTATATTAAGTTTTTGATCTTTTTTTCCTTCAGTTTTAAGAGTTCTATATATCTTTAAAATATCAATGACTTTGAAGTATGATCTATCTTCAAATGTTTTCTCATAATCTCTCAGTGGTCTTTTCATTTTATTGATGGTGGAGTTTATTCACCATGCTTTTTCAAATTTATTGTGTCTTAAAATTTATCACATTTTCTTTTTAATCTTTGAATTTTAAGTCATATTTAGATATCTTTTTCCTACACTGAAGTTAAAGACAAATAGGTTCCTATTTTCCATCAGTACTTACATGGTCTTATTTTTTACATTTAGATCTCTCACCCATTTAAAATTTCTTCTGGGGTATAAACTTAGCTTTACCTTTTTTTCCAAATGACTACTGAATCACTTAAGCAATATTTATTAGAAATTTGTGTTCCCAACAATTTGAGATGCTATAACTGTCCTATATCAAATGTTCACGTGTTACTACATAATGCCTAGCTTTGGATATTTATTCTACATGTATCTATACTTTATTCAGTAAGACACCTTCAGATTTCAACTTGCCAATGTTTTGCGTCTCATTTCCTTTCTAGAAAACGTAAACATATGTGCCACTTTCTGAAATAAGGCAACTGCACTCAAAGATATGAGTCTATGGGCCTGCCCTCTCTCATTTGCTGTATCTCCACAACTTCTAAGGCTTAGGCATAATGTTTGTGAATTAGAGACAATAATACACCCTCAAAGACTTGTGAGGATTAACCAGAGAAATGTATATTAAAATTCTATATTAACTATTACTGTTGTCATCATTATGACTGTTAATACTGGGGCAACACTAGATGGTGTTCAACAGCTCACATTTCGTAGTCAGACAGAGATTATTACCAGCTTGAAATGATTTATTATAATAATGGATGAAAGCACTTACCACAGTGTCTGACACATAGACTCTGGTTAATGTTAAAGCCTTGCCTTTACTGATCTATGGATGTGACTAACAATTTGGGGGGTAAAAGAATATTCTATTCCCAGAGATTTAAGGATGTTTGTGGAAGCTATTCTGCCTAGGCATAACAATCAAACAAGCACCCACTTAAGTGAAATTCAGCAGTTAGATAATCAGTCCATTAAAATATATATAAATCATATACTCTCTAGGGAGGAGAGAGCTTTTACAATTTTTTGTTTGTTTATTTGGCAGATTGCAGACACAGTGAGTTTCTATTGTCCCAAACAAATGTGTTTATGGTATTCTCTACATTCAGTCCCTTGCACACTTTCCAAACTTAAAATCAATTGCAATACATGAAACTTTCCACACACTATGTTCTCAGTGAAGCAGCAACATGCCTTAATTTTGAGAATCTCTACATTGTTTCATGAGTCTTTCCATGCCCTGGGGCTGGGGATTTAGCTCAGTGGTTCCACTGTCTGCCTCACAAGTGCAAGGATCCGAGTTTGATCCTCAGTACACACACACAAAAAAAAGTCTTTCCATGCAGTGAATCATGAGCCAGGCACTAGACTTTTTAGAGATAATTTACAGAAGAGGCTCTTCATTAAGGGGATTTGTATGCTCCGCCACTTTCAAATGGCTCTTCTCTGCAGAGGGTTACTTTTAAGGGAAACAAAACAAGTCCAGATGTTTCTGTTCTATGAGGAGCTTTTCAGCTCAGTGCATACCTTCTAGTTATTGCTTGTTTCTCAAAGATACAAACTTATCATGGGCTTAATTCTCCAAGGAGAAATCTCCAGTATAATAGTTCTATTTCTTTAAAGGTGTGAGAACTTAGGGAATAAATTTCTTTCTTTTCATTTGTCTCATCCTTTTTCCCCATACTTTCTATGTGGCTATCTGGAAGAAATGTTTTAGGGTCTTTACCTCCTGAAACTTATCCTTTATTAATATGTTGGCACCCATGAATTCAAGGTGATAGGAGACAGGAATGGCATTACTAATTTAGAACTGAATAATTACCTATAACAGAATAAGCCATTTCCCCCTTACTCTCTTGGCAGCATGAGGAGGTACAGTAGTTCTGCCAAACAGAATGGGACAAGAGCACTGACTAGAAAGCAGAGATGGGGACAAAACCAAGATAGAAATTCAGCCAGGCTTTCTGATATCTTCTCTACCCAAATAATAGGAAAGAACTCATCACTAACCAATTCATGAGTAGCCAGGTATCTTGAAGATTGTCTAACTGAGGCTCACTGGAAATGAATACTTGGTCCAAGGTCACACATGGAACTTGATGGATAGTTTAAGGTTTTCTCTAGGACAAAATAAGGTCATTTGAAGGAGACAGTTGATGGAAGTATCATGTGTGTTGAAACTAAAATTTTCACGTAGGTTTACCCACTGGAATCTTCAAGCTTAAGATTTCATCATATCGAAGGGCAGAAAATGCAGGAAGTCACATAAACTTCTCTGCAAGATTGTCATTAAGACTGTAGTCTTTTTTATCCTATCTCCTGGGTTTGCATGACACATTTAACCTACCTCCTGGATCTGTGGGATCCCTCAAGCCCATAGTGTACTCTAATTCATCCCTTTCTGCACTTGATTAGTGACTCACATCCACACCAGTATGCTGGAATTTTCTATGTACTGATAATTAACGTATACTTTCTTCCAATGAGAATCTCCCCAACTAGACTAAAGGACATTGTCAGTAAAAACTACAAGTTTTTATTCTCTCTAAAGCCTCAGAGTCTAACTTATTATTCATACTGTGATGGATGCTCAATAAATACACTTTAATCCACATATTTTCATGACTGTCTATCACTACTCTGGTTCTCACTCTAAATTGCACTGGATATAGAAAAATAATCCACTTGTCTGAGGAACCAGTTCTAGAAACACATGAACCCTTTTGTGCATGTGTATATAAGGGTCTTCTTGAGAGCCCTTAATTTTCCTCTAGTTTTAATTATTTCCAAATTTGATTTTTTTTTCTAAGTACATTTGTGCCTTTCTCAAGGCACTTACAAGTTTGCATGTAAAGATACAACTGTTTTCCACTATCAACTTATGATTTCTATATCCTGCTAGAGAAGGCAGCTAATGTGAGGGCATCTGAGTTGCTGCACAGGTTCATCCTGAGTGACAGATCTGTATTCAGAGAGCACAGGGAATCCTATAATGTATTAAAGTGTTTCCAATAAGGTCTCATGAATGAACCACAGTTAAAAATAATCCAATCTGCCTGATGATTGATTTGAACTGCAAGATAGAGACAGGCAGCTAAGTTTCTTTGCTCTGTCTCCCAAATGTTTTCCATGCGACCAAGATTAATTCCTTTTATTGTGATGATGAAATATAAAGAGTCATAAAACACAACAGAGCAAGAGGAAGTTGACAAAGTATGTGTTTGATTAATTGCCTTAATAGATTATAGGTGCTGACTGGTGTTTTCTTTAATTTCCCAATGCACATTTCTCAAGATTTTTTAGATATAATACACCCACCCACACACACACACTCATTTATTTACCAGCTACCAACTTTGTGATCAAAAACTAAAACACAAAGGCATCTGCCAGAAGTATTCAAAGTATACGGAATTCTATTAGGGTTAGGATCTTTAGGTTACATCAGATTAAGTAGATTGACTTTTCATTAATAAACAGCCTAGCATTTAAGACCTTTGGGATGGGATGGGAATTTAGCTCAGTGGAGCCACACCTGCCTTGCAAGTGCAAGATCCTGAGTTCAATCACTAGTATTGACCTTTGGGTACACAAATGATATACAGCTTCTCTTATTCTAAGACAGAAAATCAAATTTCCCAGAGAAAACACAAGAACCATTCACAGTGACACTTAGGCTTGCTTTTTTATTTTTTCAACATAAATGCTTAATTTTTAATTGATACACAATAATTGTATAGATTTATGAAGTACAGTGTAATAATTTGACTGCATGCGATGCATAATGATGAAATCAGAGAATTTCCCATTTATCTCTTAAACATTTATTATTTCTTTGTGTTAGGAGCTTCAAACTCCTCTGTCCTAGTTCTTTATTAAATATAAATTATTGTGAATTATAGTCATTCCCACCTCCAGTGTGTAGAATGTCAGAATTTATTCTTCTTACCTAACCATATATTGGTACCTGTTATGCAGCTTCCATCTATTTCTCCACCTCCCTTCTTGGCTTCTAGTAATTACTATTTTACTCTACAGTTCTATGAGATCAAATTTTTTCACTTCTACATAGGAACAAAAATATCCCACATTTCCTTATCCTGGTTCCAATCCAAACGGGCTTTGTCTTGGGATAATGTGAGGATCTTGTGGGTAAGAAGACTGGATGGAAACTCAAGAACTGGCCACAAGTTGGGTGTAGTGGTGTACATCTTTAATACCAACACTCTTGGAGGCTGAAAAACGAGTATCAAAAGTTTGATCCAAGCCTGGACAACTTAGTAGCTTAGTGAGATACTGTCTAAAAAGAACGTGAACTGACCAAAGACCTGTGTTCTGATGGCTGAGCCAACATCAGAGATTAAGGCCTTCAAAATCTCTTATCTTCTTCTATTGTATGCTGCAATCCTAAAATATGTGACTTTCCTACCAGCTGGATTTATTCACTCTTAGTCATTTATATTTATGATTTATCTACTAACACGGGAGGTCACAGAACAAAGCAAATAACAAGAAACATGATGGATTTCTGTCCTCAGATAATTTTTAGCCTATTTAAAGAAACAGTAAATAATTGCTTCAATAAATTGTGATGTGTTGTGATAGTTCATTGTGTCAACTTGAATAAAAAATGCCTAGCAGATTAATTTAGCACAGTTCTGGGTGTGTCTGGATGACTGATTTACTGAAGACAGAAGTCCCACTCTGGGCATGGATGGCACCAATCAATAGGCTGGTAGCCTGGGTGGAATAAAAAGAGAAAGAAGGAAATCTTGCTTCTGCTCCAGTTTTTGCCATTGGCTTTGCACATCTGTCTGCAGGCTTTAGGTGCAGATTCTTCAGTCTTCCAACACAGACCCTTTGCCTTCCCAATAGAGACTATTATTATTGAATATGTACCTCTAGAGAACCCTGACACAAGTGTTATGATAGTGGGAGCACAGGTTACCACAGGAACATAGATCAGAGATGGGTAGGTCTAATCTCGTTTCAAGCCAGGAAGGCAGATCATATATTGACAGAAACATTTGATCTGAATGTAAGACTTGAGAAGACTTGGCCAGGCAGAGAGGTATTGTTTGTTGGTAGATAGACAAAGTGGAAACTGTCCTTTATTTCATCCTTATTTTAAATAACCTCTGCTTAGAGTTCTCACCTCAGTGATTCTGGAGAATCTTGTATGAAATTAACCCATCCAAAAAATCACTTACAAGTTTGGGGCAATATATAAAAGCAGATACATAAAGTCATTGGAGAAAAGTTTAAGGCAGGAAGAGATTTGAGAAGATTCACTAATGAAAGAGGGAATCTTACTAGGTGAGGTCCAAGGTCTTACAGAGCTTCCTAGGACAGCACACAATGGTGGACAGTTAGAAATCAAACAAAAGCCTCCTCTTCTTGCTGAGAGGTGGATAAAAATGGGAGGGGACCCCTAAGAAAAGCAAAAGCAGCAGTGTCTTTAAGATTCCCTCAAAATCTAGGTTGACTCCTGAATTACAAGTGCTCCAGGAAGATTATAAAGTGTTCAGAAGATGCTGAGCAAGAGATTTCACCTGCTGACTCATTCAGGCACTGCAGACTTTGGTTGGAAACATAAGATTTTCTGAGCCCTATTCCTCTAAAATGAAGTCCTGAGTCTGGTCATAGCCACCTCTGCCTTACTTTTAGAGGACAATAGATTCTCGTTATGCACTTTTGACAAGGCCTTTGGTTTTGACCTTTAAATTTCAATTGGCTATTAATTTCATTTTACCTTGTTCCAGAGTTCAATTACTTCTTTTGTTGTTATAGTAACTCTTTCATATTTCTTGACTCCCTGGTCAATTGTATTGCTAGTACATACATTCTCTTCTGCCAGCACAGTTCCTCACTAGTGAACATTCTAACCAATTTGGATGGTTGTCTGCTGCCACTAACAGGACACTCCTTCCTGGCCTGGCAACAAGTGATCCAGCTTAAAATGCCATCTTCTAGCCACTGTCTTTGACCACCCAGGTGCTAACTAGTGCCATCTGGAAGCAGATTCTCTGACAGAGCTGAGCATGCTGGATGTTTGGGATACTCCTGTGAGGTGGGCTTGATAAGAGTAAGAAATTGAGTATCATGTCTCAGTCAACAGGAATTGTGGAACTAGGAAGACCCTTCAGAATTGTCTCCTGGAGGCACATGATGGCCAAGCCTTAACCAATCAGCTGTTATATGTAGGCTGCCTTGTAAAGGTTTCAGACTTGTATATTGTGGCTTTCTGAAGCTGAGGCAATCTGGACAGAGAAGATGACAGCCAAAGGCTATCCACTAACTGCACTCAAAATGGGTCAAGAGGGGCTATGGGTGGGTTATCATAGCATCCATCACAAGCTATCATTGTACTCATTTTGGTCCATGGGACATTAAGCTTCACCAGTAGAAGCCAACACTGTAGAAAAGGCAGAATAATGGCAGGGAGGCCTGTGCATGTAGTCCAAGTTATTTGATAAACTAAGGCAGGAGGATTGCTTGAGTCCAGTTCAGTGCCAGCCTGAATAACAATCATGACAATATGTCTTCAAAAAACACTCATAAATAAATAAATAAATACTTTTTTAAAAATAAAAAGTAGAAAGGAAAGACAAAAAAAATTGGTTCCTTGAACCTTGGAAATATTTAGTTTAGAAATTCTTAGGATATTATAGATATGTCATTGTTGTAGTCATTATTGGCTTCCTTTTTTTATTGCCTGTATTGAAAACATCTTAACATATAGGGAAGGAGAAGAAGGGTAAAATCCTGTCATGCAGGCAAAGGAATCACATGGTAAAATAGCCTACATGTGAGAGAACACACATCTATCAAAGCGCTGGAACCAGTCCAGCAAGGATAAAGAATATATTGCCTAAGGGCCAGGGATTTAGCTCAGTGGTTCCACCGCCTGCCTTGCAAGCGCAAGGTCCCGAGTTTGATCCCCGGTACCAAAAAAAAAAAAAAAAAAAAGAATATATTGCCTAAGAAAAAGAGGAAAGAAATGAAGCTAGAGAAGGAAGCAGGAGTGAAATCACAGAGAGCCCCTCCAGCTTTGTTACATCGTTCATTTTATTCCAAGAGTTCAGAACCAAAAACAGCACTTAGTGAGCAGCTTCGTGCAGAAGAATTTGGAATTTGTGATGATTCACGGTGGCCTGTCTTGGACAATATGTGCTTGGGCAGAGTTTAAATTGTAGCCCACAAGGATGGCTCTATACCCTGGCTCTGTTTCCTCTTGACTCTAGCACTTCTTAGCTGAGCATCTTTTATGAACGTTCACCATTATATACCTCAGTTTTCAAATCTGTATAGTGTGGTTAAATATCTCCCTTAGAGCTTTGTTGGAAGAGCAAATGAGTTAATACAAGTGAAATACTGAGAACAAATTTGTCTCACCATAAATCCAAAAATCCTAAGCATTTTAATTATTAGGAACCTCAGTCTGATTTTCTTGTGCTGTTTCATAGCTACTTTTTTTTTAACTATGTCAACTCTGGTATTTCAGATCTCAATGGAATAACTCACCTGATTGTCACTTGCTTCTACTCATGAAGATATGACCTGAGCATTCCTTATGCCCTGGTCAGGTCTCTAATTCTCTCATACCACACCAGTGGAACTACAAGAAATATTGCTTGGAAATAATCTCTGGAGGAAAGTTATTTATATTTAGACTGGTTATATTTAAATTACTATTTCTTGAAAGAGAACAGGCTGACATTCGATTACCAAGTGTCCTGGAGCCCCCAGGACTGATGCCATAGGCCTCCTGTCTCATTGACTGAAGGCACCAGTGGGATTTTGAGCCCCATCATAAGCTTCTTCATCTTCACACCTCCACGCTTCTCTGCAGTTCTCCAAATCTTCCCTACCTTCCCAAGCTCTTCCTTACCTTCCCAAGCTCTTCGACTGTAGCCTCTAACATTCAGAACTTGTCAGCAAGTGCCTCATACTGCACAGACACAGTCTCAAAACCCTTTTTGATGTCCCCTTCACCTTCTTTCTCTAACTGGAACAGACTCCAAAGATAGCATTTCACCTGCAGCATCTCAGTTTTAAATTGTTTTCTTCCCCTGATGACCCTGGTACCATATGGCATAGGATTGGGGTAGGAAGTCCCCTTCCTTTAAATAGATGCTTCCTTTCCCACAACTTCCTTCAGAACCCAGAGCTTGTTATTGTCTGTGTCACTAGATTTTATCACCTCTTACCATTCTTGTTGTTTCCGTGGACATATCTCCTAGTCACTCCCCTCTGTAACTCATAATGGTAACACTTTGTTCACTACCTCCTTATCAACCACACTTTCGGTGTTAATTCTCAGAGAACTTAACTTACATGTAGGTAGTCTCTCTGTTCTTGACCTCATTAGTGTTAAATTTTATCTCTCTCTCCCCTAAGGTACCCAATCCTCAAGGAATCAATGACTGCATCCTACCAAACTCTTGGTTTGTTTATTTATTTTGGTTTCTCCAGACAGGTTCTGACTATGTAGATCAGGCTGGCCTTGAACTCAGTGTGTAGCCCAGGCTGGCCTCAAATTAATGGCAATCCTCCTGCTTCAGTATCCCAAGTGCCTGGATTACAGGGATGTGCTACCATGCCTGGCCAAAATCTTGGTTAAAAGTCAGTCATGAGATTTTATTTTCTACCAGAAAGAATGGCTATCATCATGAAATCAAATAATAACAAATACCGGAGAGGCTGTGGAGAGAAAAGGAACCCTTCTACAGTGTTGTTAGAAATGTAATCTAATACAATTACTATGGAAATCAACGTGGAGATTCTTCAAAAATCTAAAAATAGAAATTCCATTTGACCCAGCTATTCCCCTTCTAAGTATCTTCCCAAAAGAGTTAGAGACATCATATTACAGTGATAATACTCAGGTTTATAGCAGTGCAACTCAGAATAACTAAATCCTGAAAGCAACTACATGTACATCAACAGATGAATGGATAAAGAAAATATGGCATTTATACACAATGGAATGCTGCTGTTGTTTGTCCACAAAAACGGACAAATAAATCATTTGTATTAAAATGGAGGCACCTTAAGAATAAAATATTAAGTGAGATAAATCACTCAAGTTTAAATATCACATTTTCTCTTATATTATAAATCCAAATGTTAATAAATTAAAGAGCAAATTAAAAGATAGACAATAGGAAACAGGAAAGTATATCTTTTGCAAAAAGGAAAGGGACCAAGATATGGAAGGAGGGGGTAGGAAGGGGAGAGGAACAGGATGAAAAAGAATTGAGATGTGTTATGTACATGTACCACCCCTCACAATGAGGGTAATTATTATATACTTCAAACATGTACTAACAACATTTTTTATAGTCCATCAAGACATTCTTTTCCAACTCACCTGCTCTAGTACACCTACTCCTACAGTTTCCCACTCTTAGTGATACCTTTTTCAATATTTCCACATTTTCACTCTCCATTGATTTTTTGATCTTTCTCCCTTCCATTCCTACATGACCTTGTATCCATAGTACACATTTTAGTGCTAATCCTCTCCAACCTTTTGCTCTCCACTCTGCTCACCTCACAAAATGTCAGACACCATGAAGCTCAAATATATATATTTGCATGTGATCCACTGAAATTTATCAGTGGAAAGAAGTCATGACATCCTGGTGATTGTATTCACTTCAGTTTTATGATTGAAGTTTGAAAAAGCCACTCAGCATCACCAGTCCTTATCCTCACTTTAATGTTTAAATTTTTCACACTCTTCTCTCAAAAATGGCCTACTATTCATCTTCCTGTACCCCATATTTCATCTAGTAACCTCCCTTGCTTGGTACTTGATGGAAGAATTAAAGTAAAGTAAAGTAGAGTAATTAAAGTAAAGTAATTTTTTAAAGTTTTTATCATTTTTTTACCAGTTCCACAAAAATTCTTTCTATACACAGATGCACTTCCTTTTTGCCCATCTTAGTGAAAGTGGAATTACTAATGTTTCAAATAACCAATTTCACTTGATCCCTGGTTTCTGTCTTCATGCTGTCTCATCAAAATCTTCACTTCTGGAATAATAATCACTCTTTCAAATCTACCTCACCTATACCTCCATAGTGCATTAACTACTTACATATTCAGGGCAAAAGTTTGGATTCCTTTCTTTTTTTTTCACCTTCTACATCTGACTCATTAGTAAGTTCCAAGGCCCATGAGATCAATTTCAAAACATATCTGTAATCTGACTCCATCTCAGCATCTCAAATGTTATGGTCCTAATTCAAACATCTTTCTCTAGCATGAACTATTTCTAGAGTCTTGTAGCAGGTCTGCCTGTTTCCATTCTTGCTTTCCAAAGTGCAGTTGCCACAATGTACTCAGTGTAATCCTAAGAATGACTCAAATCTTTCTTGGCTACTATTTTCTCACAGCCTCCTGTTAGTCAAAGAAGCCAAATTCTTGTTAGGATCCATAAACCTAGCTTTGCCGAGTCTCCAATTCTAACTCTCTCCAATATCACTTTCACTTGTTAATTAGCCATCTGTTCTTTTAATATGCATTTATTCTTTCCTTTGCTCATTATCCAGATTTCAAATCTGTCATCTACTCAAAGAGGCCTCTTCCAGCCAAGAAGGATGAAGAAACCACTCACTACCCCATCTCATTACTCTAGCTATTGCATTATTATTATTATTATTATTATTATTATTGTTATTAGTTATCTCCTTCATATAACTTCTGGGTTCTCAATATTATCTTGTTTATATTGTCTTCATCTTTCTCTCATCAATGCAAACCACAGATCCTTCCAGAGATTCCTTAGTGCAGAAACTCATTCTCTGTCTCTCTTTCTTTCTTTCTTTCTTTCTTTCTTTCTTTCTTTCTTTCTTTCTTTCTTTCTTTCTTCAATTCTGTTTTAGTTACTTTTATTATTGCTGAAATAAAATACTTGGCCAGCAAAGGAGGAAAAGTTTATTTAGCCCAGAATTTTTAGAAGTTCCAGTCCATAGTTGGCTGGCTCCAATGCAGGGCAGCATGACAGAGATGCATCACAGAGGAGAAAGAGTTAATGATGGGCAGAGGGCAACAAAGCAGTGAAGTATCGAAGAAGCAGCAAGAGCAGCCTGCCTGTCCCTTTTATCCTTTTTAATCTGTGAATCCTCTGAGTGGTGCCACCCACACCCAGGGTGGGCCTTCTTTATCCACACCCAGAACTATGCCAAGCCAATCAGTGGATGAATTCAGTAATCACATTCCATTAATTCCAGCATCACACACCCTAGATCCAGCCACCTCTGAAAAGTCCCACCTAGGACCACATGAGGCTTTGGGTGGATATCTAGACACAAGCCATAACAAATACTAAATAATTGTTTGTGATCAGTAAGCCTTTGATGACTTATTAAATGATAATCGGTTAATATTTGAAGCCTTACTATTAAAAACATGTTCTACTGGAACTGTGAGTTCATATTTGAAAAATAGCAAGAAGTATTATATTAAACCAAATGAATATTGATAGAGGAAAACATCAACTCTCCATATTGAGCAGAGACAGAAAGAATGAATGAGCTTCATAATGGAAATACAAAATAAATGGAAGTCACAAAAACATGGAGCAGATATATTTGAGGTTTTACTGTATATATTATTCTACCTTGTTTTTCACTTCATCTTATGGGTAGTTTTCACAGCATTGAAATTGTTTGTAAACACAACTTTCAACAGTTGAATAATATTCTCTTTTCTATGATAAGACCATGAGTAATTTAATACTGTCCTAATACTCATCATTGTTTACTCTTAAAATCATTTTTTCTTTATAAACAAACACTTTTATGGATTATTAGACTTTTTCAACATTTATGATTATTTCCTTAGAATAAACTCTGAGTAGGGGAAGAACTCCTGAAAAATGATAAATATTTTTAATTTTATCAAGATATATTACTAAATGGCTTCAGAAAGTTTGTATAATTTATATCCACAGAATTTACAAGAATAACCACTGCAAAACCCCATCCAATATGACAAAATTTACTTTATGTTTTTCTTCATTGACAGTAAAAATGTTAAACTAATATTTTTCTTTGTACATGTGCCTACTCGAAAACCATTAATATTTTATATGCTTGCATTATCTCTTTTGTTTTTTAATATGTATTATATCTTTTCTCCTTTTAGTCTTAGAGATATTCTCATCAGTTTATGTATTTTATATATTAAATATATTAGCCATTTATTTAGGATATTTGTTTCAAATATTACAGTCAACCAAATAATTTACACAGAATGCTTAACCTAATGTCAACAATATTAAAGACTGAAGGAAAAGGGTAAATCCAAGATGGAGTAGCAAAGTACCTTGCTACAGAGACCAGAACACACAAAAATTGTCCCAGGTGGGAAAACTAAAGTACAGTGAATTAAGGATTTGCCTGAATAGAATTCAACTGGGGGCCAACGGATTCAGGATTCATAGATCAAAATTAAATAACATTCCATAGGACAAACTAACTGGATTATATAAATATGCTGATTTTTTTAAAAAAAGAAAAATAAGATCAGTCGTGGCCAAGAAACTAAATTCTGTGCATAAAGCTGAAATTCATCTTTACTGAATTAAGGATTAAACCATCTTTGATATCCTAGACATTCTTGTTTTCCCTCTGTAGCCCTTATCACGTTACTCTTTTCTTAATCCATAAAGATTAATCCAACAAAACTTAAACTCTAATGTCTGGAGAGAAGTCAGGGGTAAAGATGCTATAGAGAACAAAATAGAATTTGAAGACTTCTATGAACCTGGGGAAATAAGAAAATAGCCCCAGAAAAACATTTTGGTCACAAGAAAGAAGAGAGAGCAATGTGGAGACAAAGTCAGTGACAAAGTTCAAGAGCTGCTACTCTGAAATAAGGCACACTGGCAAAGTAAGTTATCTTAAACGAAAGGCACCTGAGAAACTGGCGGGAGCAGGAGTTCATCCTCGCCTTCCCCACTCTTCTCCCTGGAAGCAGGGTGCCCAATTGAAGCAGGACTTAAAGAAAAACAAATTCTTCCTATCCTTGGGCATCCCCCGACCTTGGGTCACCCTCTTTCCCCTGTAGCTGTAACTCCTTGTTCTGGTAGAGATAAAATTAACAACTATGTCCTGTAAACAAAGTTCATGATATCTTGTTCTCATAAGATACACAAGGAACAAAACTATCATCCTATGAGATGTGTCTAACTTACTTTTTGTTTGTTTCTGTTACCTCGCTTCGCCCCCTACCCACCCATCAGTTTCATGTCACTAGAAAGACCACACTCCCCTTTTGGCCAAATGTATAAAATAGAAACTTTTCCATTGTTCTGAGATCTTCTTTTGGACAGGAGTCTGTTGAGCTGGTGTTCTCCTAAAATCTGAAATAAATCCTCCTGATTCCCTTTGGTCTCTCCTGGCCCTTGGAATTCTGCAACACAACCTAGGAAGGATCTTCTTACCTTTCCTTGACATAGTCAATTGACTCTCATTCTCAAGAGGGGCCTTCCCAATACCTGGAGGCAAAAGCACCCTCCTCTCTGAAGACACAGGACCTAGAGAAGAATCTGAACAAACTGGCTAAGGTCTTCCCCATCTGTTACCATTGAATCACACCCTTTGGTCCAGATTTATTTGTCCATGAATGTCTACTCTATGAACTGGGAGAAAACATAACAGTCCTTCTAACAGTTTTTCTGGTCCTTCATTTCTTTATGAGGGTTCTATGTCGCTTAAAATTTGTATTAAGTAAATGACTGTAATTTTCTCTTATAAATCTGTCTTTTACTATAAAACTTTAGTCCTTAACTTAGGATATCCAACCCCAGCCCTGCCTTGGTAATGAAATGGAGGCCAGAAGTCAATGGGACCACAGGTCTGCCTATCTTGCTATCCTCTCCAGGTCAAGCAAACAGGGGAATAGGCAAAGAAAAGACTCTCAAACCTAAATACCTGGGAAGAAGAGATGCTCTCATTCGGGGCAGAGTGTGCTGCTTGGCCCAGGTGTAGCTCCTAAGCTGGCTCAGACAGCTGTGCACTTGGGACCTGGCAAAGACACAGGTCTCCATGTCCTGGGGATGTGTCACGTTTTCAGCTCAATTTAATGCCTGGAGAGGCACCCCATGGAGAAAGTTCTTATTAACACCACACCCGCACTGTGACACTAGACTGTTTTCCCTTTAACTTGATCTGAAAATTTATTGTGCTTAACCTATTAACCAATTTCCTGAAAGATATTGTCACAACAGTGTTTCTCTTTTCCCAAGCTGGCTTGCACACACACAGCCAATTGTCATTCAACAAGGAGAAGAAAAAAAATAACCATCCTTATCTCTCTTCTTATTTATGCAGATTTCCCTCAGGCTTTTCAATGTTAGTCAGAAGAAGCTGCCCTGCTCTTAGTAATTCTGTTCTTTTAGTGTCATGGAAATTAGCTTTAGGATGCAGTGCGTGAAAAGACACAAAGAAAAGCTTACCTTGGTGATCCCAAGATTAAATTAGTTCATAAAAAGGGAAATGTGTGGTGTGTTTGTATGAACACTGTCCTCTTTTCAAAGTCTATTTTCAAAAAGGTCTGAAATCTTTGAGCTATTTGTTGTCCCTGCTCCCTACTTCATTCCTTCTCCTACCTAGAAGGTCTCTACTTCTTTCTGTGCTCTGATATCAGCCATCTCAGCTATGAGCCTGTTCATTTTTCACATCACAACAGTTCTCTGAAATCATCCCTGCACTTGTATGCATTACCACGGGACACATCTAAACATTGCACACCTGCTCATTTATTTGTTAATGTGTGTAGCTGGTGAGAAACCCATTGTGAGCTCAAGATGACGAAAAGACAACGGCTGTATCTTCCTTCATTCCGTTCTAGGTGATAGACCTGACTTCGTTGTCATTTTCTGTCTTTTCAAATTTTACACATTTTTAAAGGAATGTATCGATTTCATCTGGATTCAAATTCAAATTGTTTGCATATGATAATTCATAATATATTGCAAATCTCTGTGGTTTGTTTTCTTTCGTTTCTAGTATTTGTTTCTATCTTTTCAGTCTCCATTTGGTTTATCCACATGGTTTCCCTTGTTTTTCTGTCAGTCAGGGCAGAAGCTTGTCTGTGTTAATAATCTTTTGAAAGAAATAGATTTTCCATTAGTTAG
Organism: Heterocephalus glaber; assembly: GCF_053883595.1. Taxonomy (NCBI): domain Eukaryota; kingdom Metazoa; phylum Chordata; class Mammalia; order Rodentia; family Bathyergidae; genus Heterocephalus; species Heterocephalus glaber. Next base: position 38,493,760 of record NW_028258308.1, read on the forward strand.
TCTTTATTGTTTATTTATACTTTACATTTTCTTGTATTTTTTCTTATATTCCCGATTATTTCTTTGTTTCTTGCTTCTTTGGGTTGGATTGAATTGAGTGCTAAGTGAGTTTATCTCTAGTCATTCATCTTTCCTGATAATTATACTTAAAGTTTTGTATTTTCTTTAAGCATTGCTTAAACTCTGCCCCATAAATTTGATTGTGTGTGTGTATGTGTGTGTGTGTGTGTGTGTGTGTTACTAGGGATTGAATCCAGGACCTTCACACTGAGTTATGTCTCCGGCAGCTTTTTTATTTTGAGATGGTTTCATTAAATTGCTAAGTGACTAAGCTTGATCTTGAGATCCTCCTGCCTCATCCTCCTGGAGTGCTGAGAATAGAGGCCTGCACAACATCCAGCTTCAAATTTGGCTTTTAATGTGATTGTTGTCTAATTCTCGATACTTAATTTTCTTTAATATTTTTGTTTTTAGCCAGTAGATTAGTAATTTACTTATATTCCAAACATTGGATTTTACAAAAAGTATTTTGTTTCCTATTGTATTGATACTTTGAAATGTATTGGGTCCTCTACTGTATCCTAATATGGGAAAGCTTTTTCTATGTTTCTGTGTGCTTAAAGAAAATACTATACCCCTTTGCTTAATATACATCTTTATTAATTTTCTTCCAGGCTTTAACATCATTGCTTTTTCTGCTTGCTTAGTCTCTTCATTTCTCCTTTTTGTGTTAAAATTCTCAGTAACTGTATTCTCTTTCAGTTAATGTTATGGCAAGTTAATATTTGTTTTGTTTGGTGGATGTATTGCTGGATACATATTCTGTACATGAAGCTGTCATACCTTTTATAAGTTTATAATGTATATATTTCAATATTATGCTGTTTTTACCTTAAATAGTATTTATTCAGATTCTATGAACACAACCCTAATTTTTTTTTGGTTCATTATGGTTTGAGATACATCCTTTTCTTATATCCTTTCATTTTCAACTTTTCTTAATTTAGGTATGTCATATAGACAGTATTTTGGTTTCTTTTACATTCAATCTTAGCTTTGTTTTTAATTCATATGATCAATCCAATTATGATTACTCTATTTTATAGTAGAATTTTTTTATAACATTATTTCTTATTTTTGATTAACTCTTCTTTTTTCATCTTTTTTTTCTGGACAAAATGTACAACAATCCCAGACATAAGAAAGAAGAGACTTGATTCACAAAGACTGCTGCTCTAAATAGAGAAAGACAATTGAAAGAGGGAGTACTCTCAGACCATCAGATCTGCATGTCTTGAAATTTGAGCAGGAGAGAATTTTCTTTTATATGGAGGAGGAAACAAAGCTAGAAAGAATGAGGCTTGAGGGGAGGGGGAACAGGTAGAGAGTGTTTGAACAGCTGAAGACAGACTTTTGAAAGGGTGCACTGACAGGAGGTTAGTCCTCAGTAATGCTGACACAGGCAGAGGGTCTGTCAGGCATCTGAGGAAAGGTCAGAAATGTGACTACAGGTTAGGCAAATCAGGTATTTTCTTTAAATTCATCAATGAGTATAAACAGTGAAATAAATGATAGAAATATGCCTGATCTTGACATAAATAAAAAGGGGCGGAATAGCCTGGTACAAGGCTAGCTACTCATGAGGCTGAGACAGGAGGATTGCCAGTTGGAGGTCAACCTGTGTAACTTAATGAGACGGTATCTCAAAATAAAAACAAAAAGGGTTTGGGATATATCTCAGTTGTAGACCACTCCTAGGTTTAATCCCAAATACCACAAGAAAAAAAGAAGGAAATACGTTATCTTTATCTAAGGTACACAGGCAATGGTAGTGCTTTACAATAAGCCATTTTCTGGACAAAAATCAAAGATAGGAGGATTTCTGAACCATCTCTATTTTCCAGAAGCAAAGGCTCATAAAATTTTACATCATCACCCACTTTTCACTGGACACATCATTTTCATTTGAAGGTTGCATTTTATGGTATTAGAGTTTGCTTTAAGACCTATTACTTTATCTGAATTGACCTAGTAATTCCTTTCAGAGATCTATAAACAAGAAGTTGTGGGTGAGGATCTGTCTAAGCTACTTTTCTCATTGCTAAGGCAAAATACCCAGCACCCAAAGTTAAAGGAGGAAAGGTTTATTTCTATCCACAGTTCATAGAGGTTTCAGTCCATTGTTGGCTGGCTCTAAGGCAGAGTGGCATGGCAGAGGGGCATCGCAGAGGAGAAACAGTCCATGACAAACAGGCAGGAGACAGCACAGCAGCAAGCAGCAGCTTGTGACATATGACAAGAAGTGACCCTCTTTCTGCCCCTTATATTCTTTCCAGGCTATCCACCTTAGGGCGGGTAGCACTCACACACAGGGTGGGCCTTCCAGTTATCCACTCTCAGAACTGTGCCAAACCAATCAGTGGACTAATTTAGCAATCATACATCCTTGATCCAAGCATCACACACTTAATCCCACCACCACACACTCTGCATCCAGCCACCTCTGAAAAGCCCCGCCTATAACTGTATGAGACTTTGAGGGGACATCCAGACATAAGCATAACAGGACTCATGTGTAGAATGTCAATAAAAATACTGTCCATACAGTAGAAAACTGAAAACAACTGAGAAGGCTATGAAGACATAGATAAATTCTGCTATATCCACGCAAGTGACTATTATATAACAGTGCAAATTATTTAGCCATAGCTATATATAATTTCATGGGTGCATCTCAGAAACACAATTTAATTCCTTAAGAAGTTCTTTAGAAGCTGATATATTATGACTCCATTTTCATATGTTAAAAAGTAAGCAGAATCCTCTACTGAGTTAAACAGATCAGGAATTAAAAGGCAAGCACAAAAATCAATAACTAATAACTTTCCAAATAACAATCAGTAACTCCCATGGTTCATTGGGAATTATGCCAAACACTGATGGAAGAAATTATTTCAATGTTCTACTGTACTTTTTAGAAGACAGAAGAAGAGGAAATACTCCCTAACTGTTCCATAAAATCAACTTCACCATACAAAACTGGACAATGATATTCTAAGATGGGATCACTCCAGACTAATATCTTTCATGAAGACAAATGCAAAGATGTTCAAAAAATATAAACAAATCAAATAAAACAATGTATGGAAAAATGTACACCACAAACAAGTGTTATTTATTCCAGAAATATAATGTTGATTAAACTTTTGGAAATAAATTAATGGATTCCATTACATCAGCAGGCTAAAGAAGAAACATGACATAATCATACTAGTAGATACTGAAAAATCATTTGACAAAATCCAACATCTACTCATGATTACTCCTAAGTGAAATAAATATGACACACGTGTAAATACTGAATAATTTCTCTAGTGTGAGAAACTGAAAGAGTAAATAAGGATTAAAATGATTAAAATGAATAATTGATAATTTGACATAGGAAAAAAAGGTCCAAAGGGGTAGGGGTGGTGGGAGGGGAAGAGGAAAGGAAAGAAGGGAAAGGAAAAATTATGAGGAAAGAAAAAAAATGGAAATGAAGTCTATGTAAATAGGGAAGGGTGGAGGGGGTGAAGGGCACACAGGTAATGGGGAAAAAATAAGAACCAAGATACATCATGCACAGGTACAAGCACCCAATGATAAATGTAAACGTGTGTATGCCTAAAATTTACCAATAAAAGAGTTTAAGGAAAAAAAAATGTCTCAGTTAACCATGAATAGAAGGGAACTTCCACAAAGCGATAACCAACATCTACAAGAAAACTATAGCTAACATCTAACTTGAGGACGGAAAACTCAAGGCTTCCCTGTGAAGAACGGAAACAAGACATGGATGTCCCCTCCTGACGTTGCTTTTCAACTATATACTGGAAATAATACCTAACGTAGCAAGACAATAAAAGATATACATACTGAGAAGGAAAAAATAAAACCATCTCTGTAGATGTCATGAATATCTGTGTAGAAAATGCAAAACAAGTCCTAAGAACTCCTGAAACTACATGTGAATAAGGTGCAGTACAGGATACAAGATTAATATAAGAGTTTATCATTTTCTACATACCAGCAAGGAAAAAGTAGAATTTAAAATTTAAAATGTGATATCATTTACACAGTACCCAAAAAGTGAAATAGGTATAAATCTAACAGAGTACATATACAAATATATGAGAAAAAAACTATAAAACTCTCCTGAAAAAAATCAAAGAAAAATTAAATAAATGGAAAGACATTCTATCTTCATGGATAAGAAGATTTAATACTATTAAAGTTTCATTTCTTTCCAACTTGAGCCAACTATTCAACAAATCCTAATTAAAATCCCATTATGTTATCTTGTATAGATGGACAAATTGATTCTAACTTTTATATACTGTAGAGCGACATTTGATCCAGAGTTGAAAACACAATATTAAAGGAGGAAAATAAAGTCAAAGACTGAAACAATTTGACTTCAAGATTTACTATAAATATACAATCATATAAACAGTGTATCATTGGTGGAAGAATATGCAAGCCGCTCAATGGAACAGAATAGAAAGCTGAGAAATATACTCACATAAATAGTTGACAGATACATGACAAAAGAACAAAGAGGGCTGGGGATTTAGCTCAGTGGTTTTGCCGCCTGCCTCACAAGCCTAAGGTCCCGAGTTCAATCCCCGGTACCAAAAAAAAAGAACAAAGAAAAACAATGGGTATTTTGACAATGGTGTTGGGAAACTAGACCATACATATATAAATTAATCAGTAAACAGATGAATGAATGAATGTAGCTACAGACCTACAACTTTCACAAATATTGCCTTGAAGTGGACCAGAGACCTAAATGTAAAACATCAAATTATAATACACCTAGAAGATAACATAGGAGAAAATCTAAATGACCTTGGGTTGGGTGAAGACTTTTTAGATGTGATACTAAAATTATACTTCATGAAAGAGTTGATAAGCAGGACTTCATTCAGTGTCTGCTCTGCAAGAAGCACTATCAAGAGAAGAACAAAATAAGCCACAGACTGAAAAAGAAAAAAATACTTCCAAAAGACACATGTGGTATGGGCCTGGGATTTACCTCAGTGGAGCCGCACCTGCCTGGCAAATGCAAAGTCCTGAGTTCAATCCCCAGTACCAAAAAAAAAGACACATGTGGTGAAGAACTGTTGTACAAAATATACAATGAAATCCAAAACCTCTACAAGAGAACAAGCAACTCAATTAAAAATAGATCGAAGACCTTAACAGATACCTCACTAAGTAAGATATATAGGTAGAAAATAAACATATAAACAAGATTCACATCATTTGTCTAATGTAAATTAACAATATGATGAGTTACTACAACACACATATTAGAATGGCCAAAATTCAGAACACTGGGAACACCAAATGCTGTCGAAGATGTGGAACAGCAGAAACTTTCATTCAATGCAAGAGGATTCAGCCGCAGTTTGTCAGTTTGTTACACAGCTAGACAAACATAGTCTTATGTGAAATCCTTCAAGCATATTCATTGTTAATTACCCAAAGGAAATGAAAACTTATGTCCACACAAAAGCCTGCCCATGGATATTTATGGTGAGTTTATTCAGATTACTAAAACTTGGAAGTAACCAAGATTTCCTTTAGTAAATGAATGGATAAATGAACTCTGGTGCATCCAGATAATGGAGTATTATATTCTGTGCTGAAAATAAGTTGTCAAATCATTAGAAGACATGGAGAAACTATAAATGCATACTAAGTGAAAGTGTTGAATACTATATGATTAAAATATACTTATCTAATACTCTGAGAATGCTAAATTCTATCTGATTACAACTACATGACATTCTAGAAGAGGAGAAACTATGGAGGAAGTAAGAAGATAAGTGGTTATAAAGGATTAGAATAGAAACAAAATGAATATGTAGAGCCCAGATGCTTTTTAAAGCAGTGAAAGTACTCAGTATGATATTATTATGGTTATGCCATTATAAACTTGTTGAAACCAACAGAGTGTATAAGAGTGAAGCTTAGTGTAAACTGTGGACTCTGGTGATAATGTGGCCTCATGAATTGTGACAAGTGTCCCACTGCAATGTGGGAAGTTGATAATGGTGCAAGCTATGCATGTGTCCAGAAGTACATAGGAAGTCTCTAACTTATAGCCAAATTTTTCATGAATCAAAACCTGTTCGGGGCCCAGGATTTAGCTCAGTGGTTCCGCCACCTGCCTTGCAAGCACAAGGACCTGAGTTCGATCCCCATTACCAAAAAAACAAAAAACAAAAAACAAAAAAAACCTGTTCTAACAAATTAAATCTAATTTTTATAAAAGACAAGGAAATGATAAAAAGCAAAATCTAGCATTTGATCATCTCTGCTGGTTAAAATAGGAGATTTGTATCAGTCACTTTCCATTTGCTCAGGCAAAGTTCTTGACACCCACACCTCAAAATATGGGCAATTAATTTTGGTTCATGGTTTTTTAGAGTATTCAGTCCATGGTTTGCTGGATCCAAGGCAGAAAGGGCACAATAAAAGGGTCTGGGTGGAGGAAAGCAGTTTAACCCATGGAAGCCAGAAAGGAGAGAAAGAAGGAAGATCAGGGAACAAGAATAAGTCCTTCTAGGTCACACTTCTGGTGACTTTGCTCTAACCAGGCCCCACCACCTAATAGCAAGTCAGCTGTGAACTCATCAGTGGGCTAGTGAACTGATGAATATAGTGTCCCATGATCCAGGCACGTTCCAAATATATGAAACTTTTGGAGAACTTTTAAATCAAGACTAGAGTAGGGAAAGATGACATTACTGATGCTGTTTGCTGTGCTATGTAGAGTGTTATAATTCTTTTTTTGGGGGGGGGGGTATCAGGGATTGAACTCGGGTCCTTGTGCTTGTGTAGCAGGTGGTGAAACCACTGAGCTAAATCCCTGGCCCCTGTAGTGTTATAATTCTTAAATTCTTTGATGTGTTTTGGCATGCTTACATTGATAACAGTTCAGAAATAATTTTAAAAAGAAGAGTATAGAGGCACATTCATTTATTGCTATCAGGAATATATATAATATACAGATATATGAGAGATATCATTGTGTTAAACCCAGCGAGAGAGAACCAACCAGATACCGATATTAAATCCACACAGGAGTTTATTACTGGCCGGGACCCAAGCCGAGCATCGGACTTGAGCCCCGACTGGGGGGAGACAAACATCTTTTATATACCTTTGAGGCCTACAGTTTCTACGCCCCCCCTATGGGATAGAACTAGCAAAGCAAGTGAAAGGTACAGAAGCCAAACGTCCTGCTGTTAGAACATTTGTAAAACAATAGTTGATTAATTGTTATTTTTAAAGGGACCTTTTAAGGGGAGGAGGTTTCTAAGCTTCCTCCTTCTGAGTTCATGTAAAGGACAGGCAGGTGGGTCAAGCAACAATATGGAGTCTGTCTTGCTAACTAGGGTCCTTCAATTGAAACCCTTGGAAGATAACTTGTCCAAATCTATCAAAACTTAAACTGTGTATAGCTCTTTACCTAAGGAGTCCACATGTGAGAATTCATCAGCAAAATATGACTCTCTGTGTATGCACATATGGGTATAATGAATACAAAGATAGATGCACAATGACATTTATTAAAGCATTATTTGTTTTTTCTTTCATTAAGTTTATTGGTACATTTTAGATATACAGTACAGTTACATTCATCACTGGGATCTTGTACCTTTACATGACTTATCTTGGCTCTTATTTTTTCCCCATATCCTTGCCCTCCCTTCACCCTCTCCACCCTTCCCTATTTACAAAGACTTTGTTTCCTTTTTTTCTTTTCTCATATTTTTTCTTTTCCCTTCTTTCCTTTCCCCTACCCCTCACACTTCCCCTACTCCTTTAGACCTTTTCTTCCTATTTGATCCTTATTTACACTTCTAGTTTTTTACACCAGAGAAACTATTTGGTATTTAGACATGTGTGTCCTATTAATTTCCCTTAAGAGTATGGCCTCAATGTGCATCCACTTGACTATAAATGTCTCCAGTTTCTCATTCTTTATGGCTGAGTAGTACTCCATTTTATAAAAAAATCACATCTTCTTTATCCAGTCTCCAGTTGATGGGCAGTTGGGCTGCTTCCAAGTTTTAGCTAATACAAACTGTGCTGCTATAAACGTGGGTGAGCATATATCACTGTGGTATGATTCTTTCAATTCTTTTGGGAAGATACCCAGCAGAGGAATAGCTGGGTCAAATGGGACTTCTAATCCTAGATGTTTGAGGTATCTCCATACTGATTTCCACAGTGGTTGCACCAGTGCACCAGTCTGCACTCCCACCAACAATGGAGAAGGGTTCCTTTCTCCCCACAACCCCTCCAGTATTTACTATTGTTTGATTTCTTGATAGCAGCCTTTCTTTCTGGGGTGAGGTGGAATCTCAGTGTTGTTTTCATCTGCATCTCAAGATTGAGCAGTGGTGTTGAACATTTTTTCATATGTTTATTTGCTGCTTTTACTTCTTTGTCTGAGAAATGTCTTATAGCATTATTTGTAAGAGTAAGACAATGAAAATTACATAATCAGTCATTAATAAATAACATTATATAATAAATAAATATATATTTATAAATATATAATATTTTATAATATATATTACATGTCTTATTATATGTCTAATTATATATAATATGTCTTATAATTATATTATAATTATATGTCTTATTAATGTATTATAATATTATAATTGTAATATATAATTCTTATTAAATATTTTGCAATTGTTAAAAGGGCATTTTATATTTATGCATAAATTAGACCAGGAAAAACCTATAGAAACTACTTGTCCTGTTAACTGAGGTTGTGGTAAGTGGAGAGGGAGGGAGATGTTTTGTCCTGTTAACTTGTCTGTATACTTTGTATAACAATAAAATATGTTCTTTTATTAATTTGATGATTTTTAAACCATTCTTTTGAGAAGAGCCAATTCATATATACTACTTATAGTTAGAAAAATGTTACCTACTTTAGATGCAATAGTCAATTCTCTTCATTCTACTCTCTCAAAGTCATAATGTTCAAATTGAAGATGACATTAAAATTTCTCTGGAAGAATTTTTCTCTGTATAAGGTGATTTTGATGGACTTAGTAAAGTTCACTATCACAGGCCAGATGCAAATTCCAGAGAACTTATTTGCTTATCAGATCAGATTTTCCCTTGGCCACCTGCAGCCTTGTCACTTGCCATGGAGATATGTTTAGTTTTTTATGGAAAAGGGTAATATATCTTCTTACCTGCTGGTGCTAGAGCTTTGGACTCTTATCTATTCCTCCTCGGAAATGCCCACATTAAGCGTCTTTTAGCTAGTCTTCCTTTGATACAATGCAGGAGAATTACCTATCTAAAGAAAAATTCAAGGAGCATATTCACTTGTTTACGTAAAAACCACTACATCCCACATATAGACTTTCAGGTAGGTTTCAAATATCCTCTGCCTACCTCAGGGGCCATAAACATCCTTCCCTGTTACCACTTACTATGCCACATATCTTTTTGTTCCTCAGACAGCCCCTCCCCCTCAATCTTTACACATATTTTTCCTCTTCTCTTTCCACTATGGTAGGATGAAAACTACTTAGGCTAAGTGAATTCAAACTCCAGCTCTGCCAGTTATTTTCTAATCACATATTACTGAATATAATTGATCTTTAATTTCTTCAACTGTAAAATGAAAATAAAAATACTTAATCAGATGTCTGGGAAGATCAAATTAATTAATGGATATGAATCATTTATTATTATGCCTATCCTAATAAGAACTCAATCAATATTTGTTTAACCAATTCACATTACAGCAAGCGATAATTCAGGGTATATACTTCGTCAGCATCTACCTATTTGCTGTTATTTTAAGAAATTCAATCCACCAATCAATTATGATTATTTTTTCAATCAATTATTTACTACATTACTGGGTTGCATTATTGGACTTTCCAAAAACATGATTATATCAGCATCATATATTTGTTGTAGTCCCTTACAGTGTTCAGGACAGTGTTAATGAGAAAGTAATCAATATCTACTTAAGAGTTATTTTCCACCTTTCCCTATTTCTCTATGATTTTAACTTTTTAGTTTTGGTTATCATTTCAGATGATTGTTCTCAGTACTGAGGATTGAGCCCAGGGATCACTGAGCTACATCTTCAGTCTATTATTTTTGAGACAGGGTGTCCCTAAGTTGCCCAGGTTGAACTAAGATATGTGATCCTCCTGCCTCTGCCTCTGCCTCTGCCTCTGCCTCTGCCTCCTGAGTAGCTGCAGTTGCAAGCATATGCTAAAGTGTCCAGCTTTTGACAAACTCTATGTCCATTCTAGTATATTCACAGAACTCATAAAGCAAGGATATTTTGGTTAAAAAAAAAGTTGCATTGCAAATTATACTTCATTTAAAAGTTCCATTGTACTTTAAAAACTTCCAATTATAAATTATACATATTTATACATTATTACTCTAAATACCAATTAACACACAGTAGTATCAGTCAACAATAAACATATTCTTAGATCTTACATTGAAAAGGAAAACCCTGAACAGACCAAACATAAGTATATATTGAAATTGTATAATTAAAAAATTATATTCAAATACAAGATTACAGTTACATTTTATAGAAATATTTATTCATTGATATTTTTAACCCTACAATAATGGAGACAATTATTGCTCATATGATACCAAACAATATAAAATTAACACTAGATTCTAACTCCTAAAATCACCTTTGAAGTATCTAAAACTAAAAAAATTTAAAATTGTACCATTTTAAATCTCCATCCACCTTGCTGAGAAGGGAAATTCATTCTGATAAAATTTTACTTAGGGATCATATATCTTGTTAAGTGTCAGTTTTTAAAGAACACACTAATTCCTAAAACACCAACTCACTCACCTCACACTATTAAGAGACACATCTGTTTATCCAATCAGCAAATGAACGCTGGCACTGGGAATAGAAAGATCAGCAAGACAAATTTGATTACTAATTGTCCCAGCTTCACAGCTTGAGCTTGAAGATACACACTGAACTAGCAATTATAAAAGAGTACGGTGGATGTTAGGATAAAGGGTATCGCAGGCCACTGGGAATGTAGAGCAGGAAACCCATCTGAAAAAAATAGCATCAGGGATTTGAGTCCAGATAGCCATTTTCTAAGTAACTGCTCCGAGAAAACCTGTTCAGTGCAGTTAAGCTATTCCAAATCCTTACCAAAAAAATTATTTTTAAAAATCCTTAAATCACTCCAAACACAATCTACACCATCTAATCTTTTTTTTTTTTTTAGTTCTTTTATTGGTACATTTTAAGTATACAATTCATTTACATTTATCATCGGGTGTTTGCACCTGTACATGATGTATCTTGGCTCTTATTGTTTTCCCCATTACCTGTGCACCCTTCACCCGCTCCGCCCTTCCCTATTTACATAGATTTCATTTCCATTTTTTTTTTCATTTCTCATAGTTTTTACTTTCCCTCTTTTCCTTTCCCCTTCCCCTCGCTTCACTCCTTTGTCTTTGAACCTTTTTTCTTGTTTCAAATTATCAATTATTCATTTTAATCATTTTAACCCTTGTTTACACTATCAGTTTCTCACACTAGTGAAACTATTCGATATTTACACTTGTGTGTCCTATTTATTTCACTTGAGTATGGCCTCAATATGCATCCATTTAGCTATAAATGACTCCAATTTTTCATTTTTTATGGCTGAGTAGTATTCCATTTTATTTAAAAAACCCACATTTTCTTTATCCAGTTTCCAGTTGATGGGAACTTGGGCTGTTTCCAAGCTTTAGCTATTACAAACTGTGCCTCTATGAACATGGGTGCACATATATCACTGTGGTATGATTCTTTTAATTCTTTTGAGAAGATACCCAGCAGGGCAATATCTGGGTCAAATAGGACCTCTAGCCCTAGTTCTTTGAGGTATCTCCATACTGACTTCCACAGTGGTTGCACCAGTCTGCACTCCCACCAGCAATGGAGAAGGGTTCCTTTCTCCCCACAACCCCGCAAGCATTTGTTATTTGTTGATTTCTTGATAGCAGCCATTCTTTCTGGGGTGAGGTGGAATCACAGTGTTGTTTTCATCTGCATCTCTCGAATGAGGAGTGATGTTGAACATTTTTTCATATATTTGCTGCTTTTGCTTCCTTATCTGAGAAATGTCTGTTAATTTCAGATGCCCATTTTTAAATTGGGTCTTTGAATTTAGGGGGTCTGATTTTTTTCAGTTCTTTATATATTCTAGATAGTAGTCCTTTGTCTGAGGTACAGCTGCTAAAATTTTTTTCCCATACTGCAGGTTGTCTGTTAGGTCGGTTGGTGGTTTCTTTTGCAGTGCAGAAGCTTTTTAATAAGATGAGATCCCAGTTGTTGATTCTTTCTGCTAGTTCCCATGCTGCTGAGGTTTTGTTCATGAGGTCTTTTCTTATGCCAATGTCTTCAAGAGTTCTACCGAATTTATCTTCCAGCAAGTTTAGTGTTTCTGTCTTAATATTTAGATCTTTAATCCACTTTGATCTTAGTTTAGTACATGATGATAGGTATGGGTCTAGTTTCAATCTTTGGCAGGTTGAAATCCAGTTTTTCCAACACCATTTATTAAATAGGCTCTCTTTCCTCAAATGATGGTGGTTGGCTCCTTTGTCAAAGATGAGGTGGCTTAGCATGTCTGGAGTTGTTTCTGCATCTTCTAATCTATTCCACTGATCCTCAGGTCTGTTCCTTTCCCAGTACCATGCTGATTTTATCACAGTAGTTTTGCAGTATAGTTTCAAGTAGGGGATTGTGGTACCCCCAGTCATGTCTCTGTTGCTTAGAATTGCTTTACCTATTCTAGATCTCTTATGGTTCCAAATGAATTTTTGGATTGTTTTCTCTAGTTCTGTGAAGTATATTGTTGGAATTTCAATTGGCATTGCATTGAATCTATATAGTAATTTTGGAAGTATGGCAATTTTCACTATATTGGTTCTTCCTACCCAGGAGCAAGTCTTTCCATTTTCTTGTATCCTCTTTGATCTCTTTCTTCAGAATGCTGTAGTTTTCAGTGTAGATATTTTGCTTCCTTTGTTAGATTGATTCCTAGATATTTTATTTTTTTGGATGCTATTGTAAAAGGAATTGTTTCCCTAATTTTTCTCTCAGTGAGTCTGTTATTTGTGTACAAGAAGACTATTGTTTTTTGAGTGTTGACCTTGTATCCAGCTATTCTACTGAATCTGTCAATTAAGTCTAGAAGTCTTTTGGCAGAGTTTTTTGGGTCTTGTATGTAAGGTATCATATCATCAGCAAAGAATGACAGTTTAAATTCTTCTTTTCCTATCTTTATTTCTTTTATTTCTTTCTCTTTTCTAATTGCTGTGGCCAATTTTTACAGAAATATATTGAACAGGAGTAGTGATAGTGGATATCCTTGTCTTGTTCCTGATTTTAGCATGAAAATTTTCAGTTTTTGACCATTTAGTATGATGTTGGTTGTTGGTTTTTCATAGATAGCCTTAATCAGGTTAAGATAAAGACTTTCTATTCCAATTTTCTGTAGGGTTTTTATCATGAATGGGTGCTGGATTTTGTCGAATGCGTTTTCTGCATCTATTGAGATGATCATATAGATTTTGTCCTTGACTCTGTTAATATGGTGTGTTATATTTATTGATTTTCAAATGTTGAATGATCCTTGCATCCCTGGGATAAATTCAACTTGGTCAAGGTGTATGATCTTCTTGATGGCCCTCTGTATTCTGTTTGCCAGTATCTTGTTGAGGATTTTTGCATCTATGTTCATTAGGGAGATTGGCCTGTAGTTCTCTTTTTGGGTTCGGTCTTTCCCTGGTTTTGGAATCAAAGTGACACTTGCTTCCAGGAATGAATTTGGAAGCCTTGGTTCCCTTTCAATTTCCTTGATGAGTTTAAAGAGTAATGGCATTATTTCTTCTTTAAATGTCTTGTAAAATTCAGCAGTGAAGCCATCCAGACCTGGGCTTTTCTTTGTTGGTAAATTTTTTATTACATTTTCAATTTCACTCATTGTAATTGGTGTGTTTAGAATTTCTATATCTTCTTCATTTAACTTTGGCAATTCGTATGTATCTAGAAATCTGCCCATTTCGTCTGTGTTTTCCATTTTATTGGAGTAGAGGTTCTCGAAGTAGGTATTGATGATCCTCTAGATTTCTGTTGGATCTGTTGTGACTTCATGCTTTTCATTCTTAATTGCAGGTATTTGTGCCTTTTCTTTCCTTTTTTTGATAAGGTTGGCTAAAGGTTTATCAATTTTATTTATTCTTTCAAAAAACCAACTCTTTGATTCATTGATTTTTTTGTATTGTTCTCTTAGTTTCCATTGCATTGATTTCTGCCTTGAACTTTATAATTTCCTCTCTTGTACAAGCTTTGGGTTTGTTACGCTCTTCTTTTTCTAGGAGCTTGAGGTTCTCCATTAGGTTATTCATCTGAGTTTTCTCCGTTTTCCTAATATGGGCGTTCACTGCTATGAATTTCCCACATAGAACTGCTTTCATTGTGTCCCATAGATTCCTGTATGTTGTACTGGCATTTTCATTTACTTGCAGAAACTGTTTAATTTCTTCTTTAATTACTTCTGTGACCCATTGGTTGTTCAACAGGGTGTTATTCAGTTTCCATGTGTTTGTTGGGGTTTTGCAGTTTCTTATGTTATTGATCTCCAATTTTATTGCACTATGGTCTGATAATATACAGGGGGTAACTTCAATTCTTTTACATTTACTTAGATATGTCCTATGAGCTAGCATGTGGTCTATTCTGGAGAATGATTCATGTGCAGCCGAAAAGAATGTGTATTCCAATTTTGTGGGGTGGAACATTCTGTAAACATCTATTAAGTCCATTTGTTCAATAGTTTGGTTCAGTTCTAGAATTTCCTTGCTAACTTTTTGTCTAGATGATCTGTCTATTTGTGATAGTAGGGTATTGAGGTCCCCCACTACAATTGTGTTAGTGTTTATTTGGTTTTTCATGTCTATTAATATTTGTTTTGTATAGTTGGGGGCATTTGTATTTGGTGCATATATATTTAGGATTGGCATCTCTTCCTCTTGGATTGTTCCCTTCACAAGGATATGGTGACCATCTTTGTCTCTCTTAATTAGTTTTTGTTTGAAATCTACTTTGTCTGCAAATAAGATTGCTACCCCTGTTTTCTTCTGGGTTTCTGTGACTTGGAGAACTGTTTTCCATTCTTTTACTTTCAGTCTATGAGTTTCTTTTTGAGTTAGGTGTGTTTCTTGTATACAGCATATTGTTGCATTTTCCTTTTTAATCCATTCTGCCAGTCTATTTCTTTTGATTGGTGAATTGAGGCCATTAACATTGAGGGTTATATTTGATAGATATTGATTTATCCTTGTCATGATGTTTCACTTTTGTTGGCCCTTTTATTTCTTATTTTTCCCCCTTTCCCATTAGTGTCTTACCTTGCCTGGTGGCTTCCCTCACTTGGGCCTCATGGAGTTGTGACCTTCATTGCTTTTTTTCTAGGATATTGTTTAGAATTGCTTGGAGTGCTGGTTTGGTGTTCATGAAATTTCTCAAGTGTTCTTTGTCATGGAAGTATCTAATTTCCCCATTGATTTTGAAAGATAATTTTGCAGGATACAACAATCTAAGTTGGAAGTTATTTTCTTTTAGGGCTTGAAATACTTCACTCAAGGCTCTCCTTGATGTGAGGGTTTGTGTTGAGAAATCTGCTGTGATTCTGATGGGCTTTCCTTTGTAGGTGATTTGTTTCTTTTCTCTAACTGCTTGTAGGATTTTGTTTTTCTGTTGGGTTTCTGGGATCCTGACTGTTATATGTCTAGATGTAGATTTTTTTTGATCACGCCTAGTTGTAGTTCTATATGCCTCACTTATTTGTATGTCCAATTCTCTACCTCTGTCTGGGAAGTTTTCCACTATTACTTCTGAGAACAGGTTTTTTTTAATGTCAATTGTGCTTTCTCCTGTTCTTTCATGGACTCCTATCAGTCTTATGTTATTCTTCTTTGCATCATCTAGCAGTTGTTGGATTGACTTCTCATGGTCCCTTACTATTTTTAAGAAATCTCTATTTTCATGGTCCCTAACCACGATCCTGTCTTCTATACCTGATATTCTTTCTTCAGATTCCCTTAATCTGCTGTGGATACTTTCAATGGAGTTTTTGATCTCCTGAATATCTGTTTGAGTCTGCTTCATGGATTCCATTTCTTTCTTATGTTGGGTGATCATGGTTTGCATTTCTTTCTTATGCTGGGTATTCATGGCTTCCAACATGGTTCTGAGCTCATCTATTTTTTTATCTGTTTCTGCTCTAGAGCCTCTAATCATGTCTTTCACTCTGCTCACCATCTCTGCAGATATCTGGGAGATTATTTCTGCTTTGAATTTTTCTAGAGCCTCATTCATCTGCTTTGTTACTTCCTGTGCTATCAGTTCAGGGTATCCAGGTGGTTGGTTATGGGACTTTTCCATCTCATTTTCCCCAGGATTTACCCTTGGTGGGGTGGAAGTCTGAGTTTGTGCCTTGCTTAAATGTCTTCTCATTTTTGTTTTTGGTACTGTCCTTGGTTTAACTCCTGGGTTGATAGTTTGAAATTGCTTATTGTAGGTATCTTTGTTGCTTGTAATTAGAACCCTTATGGAATGATTGCTTCTCAGAGGTGTCTTCCAGATATAGCTGGTCTTTAAGTTTTGAGTCTCTAATGACTCTAAGGCTATCTCATTTTCCTTATACTAGGAAGGTTCATTGACTAGATCAATAACAACACCTTAGCCCAAGTGATACAATCAGCAACACCTTTACATCAAGTACATCTTCGAAAATGACATTTTGTGGTAGTTATTAATCTATCACCTTTAGCTGTGTGAATTAAATCAAGATCGAGGACCAACCTAACGTATAGTGAATAAACTCTTCAATATAACAACTTTACCCTTTGGGATGGGGAGTTAGAAGGGGTTGGGGAGGGAGGAATAGATGGGAAGAAAGATAGGGGAAGGTTAGCAGTGTGGTCAGAGGACACAGGTGAGAAGGAAAAAGAGAATAATAGGAAAATAAAGAAGAACTCCGAATGAGGACCAAAACAGGGACAAAAAGGGAAGATGAACAATATGGGAGAGCAAGAGAGTGAGTGTGAGAGAGAGATAAAGAAAAGAGAAAAGAAAAAAGAAAAGAAAAAAAGGAGAGAAAAACAAATATTTTCAAAGAGTAGGGAAAACAATTACAGATAAGAGGAGCAAAAGAAAAGAAAAGAGAAAAAACCAAAATAATAAAACTAATTTTGGGAATAAAAAAAAACCATGAAGATGAAGGGCCTCTTTCAGGGTATGTCTCTGCTGTCATAATAGACAACGTGGGTAGCAGTGTGCAGATATAAGTCAATGAGTCTCAGCAAGCTAGTCACAGATCCATGAGATTCAGGCAGATTTCTGGCTGCAAGTCCCAAGTCGAGTCCCCTGTCCTCCTGTAGGGTTGAACTCCACAGAGTTGTATTGCAGGTTCCAGCTGCCCTTCCCCTGAAGATAGTCCTGGTCCTGATGGGAGGTGAAGATGACTCCAACTTACCCAGTACGGTGGTCTGGTGGTCCAGTGTCCTCTGTGTCTTTGAAGTGTGGAACCAGGTGTCTGTACAGAGGAGCAGGGTGAGGGTGGGGGGTATCCAGTGAATTGCTGCCAGGGCGCTGGCTGATTTGGCGCATTCCGCGCGACGCACGATGTTGCTACGACGTCCGCAGACCTTTCCACCATCTAATCTTCCCAGCAGCTCTTAGTAATTATAGTACATTTTCTCCCTCAATTGTCAATTTTAAAAAAATCCTTTTGTGGGCCATCACTGTTCTATTGTTAGATGAGGATCTTTTCTTCTTTTTAAACAGAAGGCTTTCTCCTGCTCTGATACTAAAGAAGGAATATTTTGTCTGGCCTGGGTGTTGTGAGTGGACTGCCAAATGCACACCAAAAGACTGGCCCTTTGTGAGGTGGTGCACACCACCAAGATAGGAGGGAATTTAGTGGAGACTGACATTCATTGGTTAGGGACATCAGGAAATAATGGCTTTTTCAACAGAGTGGGAGCAGAAACAATAGTTTCTAACATCCACCATCATGCAAATTTAAAAGGGGCATGACATTACATATATATATAATTTATAATAATTTGTAATTTAATATTTATCATTTATACACATAGGAATTATAGAGACATTGACAAATATGAGAGTCTAGAGGAGCAAAAGCTTAATGTCATTTTCATCTTAGGGGGAATAGGCAAACCTACAAAGAACAAGCAGCATTTGTGCTGTACTTAAAAGTACGAAAGAATTTTTGGAATTTGCAATTGTGTAAAAACGGCTCTTTAGGTGAAGAGAATCAATGAAGTCACAGATTCAAGAAAGTACAGAATGTGTTTGGATCCTCTGGAGTCACTGTAGCTGGAGCAAAGGATATTGAAGGATCCTGATTGAGATAAAGGAAGAAAGAAAAATTCAATTTTTTCAAATCACCAAAGTAAGGGACAAGCCTGTATAATTTGGAGTGTTTCTTAAAACAACAACAAAAACTCTGAATGACATTCTATTTTTGATCCTTTCCAGAAAATATTTCTTTGGATTACAAAAAAAATCTATGTTAAAATAACTTTGTAAGATCAAGCACTTGAATTCTGCTTGACTTCAACCTAGATACACGAACATCTATCTCCTGACATGTCTGTGCCTATATGTCTTCATTTATCATTAGAGAACATAGGATATCCACAGTTCATTTAGCAACCTGGACAGACCAGGGTGAAAGAGGCTTAGGATCAGCAGGAAGGGGTGTGTCCATCCATCTGCCTGGTAGCAAAACTGTGAACAAGATTCTAGAAGTGCAGAGCCCAAAAGACATCATAGATTTCTACTCTCACTGCTTCCTGTGGAGCAGACACCAACTACCAACTGGTAGTTTTTGCAGGTACTTACCAACAATGTTGGCAGATCTGCCTAAAAATATTTGAAAATGAAAATATATTTTCTAGAGTATCTAAGGTCAACAATATTGTTTTACCAAGCTTAAGTCAAGGCTAAAATAGACCTCTGCATTTTCAAAGAGCCAAGTTATTTCTGACAATCCTTATCTTATCCATTAAGCATTTAATTTCATGCCCAAGGGCAACTATGATACAAAAGTTTAATTCTTTGACAACATATTAGTGAATAAAAACCCAAAACATAATTGTACACCCTCAGAATTATTTATATAACAACACCGAATAATAAAGAAATTGAAGCTCTTCCTCCAAATGGTAAATCCAGCTTTGCTTTGCAATGGTTCAGAATATATGGTAATTGGAATTCTTTTCACTTATTGAAAAATATTGTTTTGGGGTTTGGGGGAGGGTTTTTTATGGTACCAGGGATCGAACTTGGGTCCTTGCGCTTGCGCAGCAGGCGGCGAAACCAGTGAGCTAAATTCCTGGCCTGAAAAATATTTATTGGACTGATGTGCCCATTGGATGTCCAGTTGCAAAAGCAAACAACAGCAATATGTCTGTCCTCATGAAACTTACATTAAAGCAGAAAATATCTGCACTAAACAAAACAGGCCAAGAAGTAAGTCAATGCTATAAAGAAATAGAAAGCAAAAAAGAACAAGGAGTATAGTGGGAGAGGTGGAGCTCTCTTTCATTTATTTCAGGTAAGATTGGTTGTCAGACCAAGTCTCACTAATTAAATAATCCAGGAAAGGAAACCTGAAGGGGCTGAGCTATGAACTAAAATTATCTGTAAGAAGAGGGTTCCTGGCAGAGAAAACTATACAACCAAAGATCCCACAGTGAGAATATGCTCAGCATGTTTGAAAAACAGCAAGGAGACTGATTTAACCAGAATAGTCTGAAAATGGGGGAGAGTTGTAGAAGGGAAATTAGTGAGGTTGCAGGTAATCCAGGTTACTTTGGCCCCTTTAGAACACTGTGAAAAACGGGATTTTTAAAATTCTCATCAGGATTGGAGAACATCACAGAGGTTACACTACAGAAGGGACTTGGTCCATCTGTGCTACATAAGAACCAATCCATCTACTGTTTTTGTTTTTGTTTTTTAAGATTATGAGTAGGGTCAGGCAGTGGGAAGGGTAGAATCAGGGAGACTCAAAAAGAAGGCTTTGGAATCATACAAGTGAAAGGCTATGTCTTGAGGCATAAGCTGGGGTGGAAATAGAAAGAATTAGCTAGATTCTTTATGTATTCTGATGACCAAGATTTTCTGCAGATTGTCTGAGTATTGTGATAAAAGAGAAGAGTCAAATGTGATTCATTCTTAATGATAGAGTTGCCGTTCACGATGATAAAGAAGACTGGGAGAGTACCATCTTTGGAGACAGGAAAGTCACAGTTAGGGTTGAGCCATGTCAAGTGTGAGGTACCCATTAAACATCAGAATGCAGATTTAAGGTAAGCAGGAGGAAAGAACCATTTAAAATTGGAGAAAAAGTCCATGGCCACAGGCGTAACTTTGTCCATCAGTAAGGGGACTGCATTTAAATCTCCAAGCCCAGGCAAGTCACCAAAGGAATCACTGTAGAAAAAGAAAAGAAGTATATCACTGAGGAAAGAAAGAACTCAAGTTGAGGGGGAATCTCTGAAGTACGTATTACCACAGTATTATCTGTGCAATCACAGTCTTTTTGTTTAAAAGATAATACTCTTGGGGCCAGGGATTTAGCTCAGTGGTTTCGCTGCCTGCTGCGCAAGCGCAAGGACCTGAGTTCGATCCCTGGTACCAAAAAAGAAAAACAAAAAAAGATAATACTCGTTATTTTCAGTTTTTGTGTCCTGTAACTGTGGATTTCCTTTTGTGTAGATACTACTGATGCCAGTGTCTCCTGGCTGATTCATCCATTCAATACAGATCCTTAAGCACCAACAGTGTGCAGTGGTTTTTATTCTCCACCAAGACATTCCTCCTCCAAAACACAAATAACACTTTCTCTGAGATTTTTTTTTTTTCTGTTTTGTTTTTTTGGTACTGGGGATCGAACTGGGGTCCTTGCACTTGCGCTTGCGCAGCAGGTGGTGAAAGCACTGAGCTAAATCCCCAGCTCTTTCTCTGAGATTTTTGGGTAAAGATGACATAATGATCAGAAGAGACAAGGTAGCCTGTTCTTATCATAGTTCAGTTACTGAAGGGCTCAATCTTTTTCTACTTTAGTTGTAATGGTTAATTTGTAGGCAAAAAATGATGGTATCTCAGAAACTAGAATTCCAAGCCCCAAATAATAGGATAAAGAACAAAGCAAAATGAGTTCATACAAAGACCAGTCTGAAAAAAATCAAGATCCTGCCCCCTGTTCCCTCAGTAATGTGCTGTGGTAGGCTGATTTTCTTTAGACTCTGGAAATATTAATTCAATAAATTACTTCAATTCATTAATGTAATTATAAATTCATGATTGTAATTTTAAAGTCATCTTTTTTTCTACCCCCTGCTCCAATGACATCTGAGTGCTATTGATTGTAAAAGTCAAATTAGATTTCTAGACATATTTTCCTTGTTTGGGGATCAATACAGAACTAGATCACCTTTGACAGTAAATTGAAAGTTATTCCTCACTCATGTTACATTTTGACTGCCCTCCACCAGTATTTCAGGTAGATATTTTCTTCCTGGGGGTATTCAGAGAAATATGATCTTACTTTGTAAAACTCAAATTCCAGACTAGGAAAAAGAAATGTGAGAAATTTGAGTCATATGCATATTAACTTAATTTTGAATAAACTCAGTACAAGAAAATCCAAATTCATAAAAGCTGATTAAGTTGTCACAATTGTGTTAATTATTTATTGACTTTTCACAAAAGTATTCTTAATTTTTTTAGAATAATTTAGTTAAGGAGTCTGTCAGTCATTTAAAAATGCCTTACAGTTTTTTAAGAACTCACATTTAGCACACAAAGTCTTTTCAGTAAATCATAGATTCTAAGAAGGAAAAATTGATTGGTTTCAAATTATTTTAGTTCTCATTCATTTACTGATTCTATCATTTACCTGTTCTGTGAGTAGTTTTAAGAATCTCCCATATATTTTGAGTCAGCCTGGCATGCGAGCTCTGTCTATAGACCAATCTCTCCCCACCATGGGTAGCAGTATGGCCACAAAGAGGATCTGGACAGCAATATTGGTTGTCATGGTTCTTCTCATTGTTTGGTGAAGGCTAGCTAATATAAACTCTTTGTTCTTTTCCTCTACAAAATCCTCAACAAAGTCAGCATTATTACTCAGATATTTGAGTGACTTTCTTTGGAGAAAAACGAAGAGGTGCCAGTTTCTTTAGCCAAGTTTGGCATCTTCAGGAAACAGAAGCAGTTTGCACAGACACAGAAGCCTACAGAGAGGAAATGATGTACACCACTTGTCTTCTATGAGACACTTCTTTTGTGCTAGAGTGTAAGTGGCTGCATACTTCAAGGTCTTTCCAAATGCATTCCATTCTGTAACTGTAAAGTGTGACATTTTATTTGCAACTCCAGTTTCATGCCCCTAGGCCTAGCCCTCACCCTTATCTGACAGGTAATTAGCAATTCTCCAAGGATAGGAGGAATAACTGTGGAGTATTTCTGTTTCACCTGAGAAGGAGCAGGGTATATCCCCAGGCTTAGAGCAGCACTAACTTGAGACTTGTACAGCAGGACACCAGGCCACAGAAACAGTCAACTGAGGATTAAGGGCCTGTGAAAGTGTCCTGGATGCTCCAGGGCAGGGTTGACCATGTTGGTCCAGCTTACACTCAGTCAGAGAGACAGACAGGAAACTCAGAGGCTGATGATTCCCAAAGCCAAGGATAACAAGAACTCATACTTCTTGATGGGGAGAGGGGTTATCGCTATTGCCATAGAGGCCCTCATCCCTCATTTCCCATATTCTCCCCCCTTCTCTCATTCCATCCAATTTTTGGTTTTCTCCTCCTAGTGAAACAGTGAACATGGGGGACTTATTTGACTCTATGTCCATCAGAAATCAAAGTGGAAGAAAAGGAAATGATTTTTAATAAATAGCCCTGCCTTGTGTTCTTATGAAAAAACAGGGAGACAAAAATAATATTTTGAATGCATTTCATGGAACATTGCAATTTTCAAAACATCACATAATTTTACACTGAATTGTTACAGAGATCTCTCAAGTCTAAAGGGGCAAAATCATGTAATGGCCAGGATACAGAGGTGGGGGGAATGTCCCAGCTGGCCACACACAAGTCATAGGACTTTGAATGCTTTTAAGCACCATTTTCATCATCTGCAAAAGAGAGATTTAAGTGATCTTTTGTAGAAAACAATTAAGTAAGCAACTTCTAAAGTGCATAAAAATGTTTATTTTATATTCATTTAAAAATCTTTATTGAGCATCTTTTGTATACTGAGCAGAATTCCACGCCTTGAGACAAATCAGTGATTAATAGAATTAAATGTATGCATGTATAAAGAAATAAGCAAAAGGTATAGTCTTCAGTATGTTAGGTGTATTTATTCTATGGAGAAATGCAAAGCAAGGAATTCAGAGGAAGGGTGCTGGGCAGGGGGAGAAGCTGGTTGGAAGAAGCAATGCCAGGAAACAGAGTAAGAGCCCTGTCAGGAAACCGTGCCAGGTTTCCTCATGCAAGAAGCTCCTGTGTTTGGAAGAGAAGTGAAGGAGAGTACTGCAGCACCAACATGGGCCTGCCCTTGTGGGAGGTTGTAAGACCTTCTGCTTTAACTACAGGATGGCCAGGCATTAGCAAGGAGAAGCTCTGTGATGGGACATGTGGATTCATTCATCTGTCTCTATTTTGCTGGGTAAAGATGTATATCTCAGGGAAGTTGTGAAATTGCCAAAAATTGTATGTTGAACCCAAGATTGAAACAAAAACTTCTAACCTGTCATTGGAGAGGAAATGAATAAGGAAAAATTGGATCATTCTGTGCATATGAATCCACTCCAAGCAGGAGGTAGGTATAAGAACCTTCCTGCTACCAAAGTTCTGAAGGAGAGCGGTGCCAACATCAGGTGGAGCCCATCTGTAAGAATTACACTCTGGGGTGAAGAAAACAGCCAAAAGGGCTGGCTCTGCCCTTGTTGAGTTCAATTACCCTATCGAATTCCTCCCAAACTGGCAATCTAGCCACTAAAAGTGTCTTACTTTCCTGCTCAATTCTGTAATATGGAAAGGGCAAGCTATTTCTCAATACTTAAGGCTTCGTATTTCAAATAGTGGTAACTACAGTTTCTAACACCCTGCAAGGAAGGTATTTCTAAAGCAGCTATCAAAAATACATATTCATTTAGTTATTGAGAATGTAAAAGCAATACCTTTCTCTTACCAGTGGGGAACATCATTTTTGCCAGCTGCAATTTGTTCATAAAAGAGCAATATTTGTGCCAAAAACTCAAGTGAAACAAATGTCCTTCTTGATGGGAAGTGTCTACTTTAATTTGAAGCTGTAAAATAAGAATTTTAAATTCACCTTTCTGTGATTTGGCATTTGCAACTGCTACATAATTTAACTCATGTTGAGCTACATGAAAGGACTGGGTGGATAGCACTACACGGTGAAATACCAGACCGATGCTCTGAAATTTCCACTGTACCTTTCAAAAGTTTGTATTTCTGGAATGTGCTGTTAGGCATCCTATCATCATTCTTTCTTTGAAATGTCACCCTTGTTCTGGCAAAGCCTCCTATCTGTGTGTCTGATGAGATTTGCAAATGTCTGACAGGAAATTGTCAGAAAAAACAATGCAGGGAGATGCCTTTTGTCTCTAAGTGGAGGTGATGCAGTTCATCTGAAAAGAATGCTGGGTGAGTTCAATGGCAGTTTCAAAAGGCATGAGGATAATGCCAGGGGGCTGGGCAGCTTCTCTCAGGCCTGCTGCCCTTTCTGATTCTCTCAACAGTGCCTCCAGCAAGTGGCTGTAGTCAAGCTCTCAAAGTATCGGGGTCACATCGGGGTCCCCAACAACTTGGTGTCTTCATAAGTGCTCAAGTCTTTCCAATTTCTATAATCTTTCCAAGAGTATTCAGGTAGAATGAGACCAAGATCCCATGAATCAGCAAGATGAAGAGCACAAAGAGACTTGGATTTTTAACACAGAAGGTGATCATCTGGAAGGTATTTTATAATCTTTAGTGATTAGGACCTAGGCTGAGGACTCTGACTGTTTAGATGGAAGAAGTCAGGATCCTGAAGTGCCTTCTGCATCTTTCTTCTCATCACTGAACACCAAGCAGTACTGCAGGAGGCCAAGCTCCAGCTGTCAGGGGTCACAGCAGCACAGTGCCCTAGCTGAGTTGTGGTGTTGACCTTGCTGTTGTAGCCTCTGCCACCTACAGCCTCACCTCCCTGCTCAGCAGTTGTGCTGCAATCCACTTACAACAGAGTGGAGGATCTCCTCTCACAGTTTCAAACCTGGTGCTTCACATTAACAAGAAAATCATGTCAAGAAGGAATAATATCCTGTACTTTTCTGGGGTAGGGAAGTTCTGAGGTTGCTGCTGGGATGCCTGGCTCCCACCTTGATGTCATGATTATTTTTTTGCAGTATTGGGGATTGAACTCAGGGCATTGAACTCAGGGCATTGACATGGAGCTCTATCTCCAGCATGAATGCATGTGTGTATGTATGACAGGGTCGCACCAAGTCACTGAACTGCCCAGGGTGGGCTTGAACATATGCCACTTCACCTTGCTTGGTATTGATGATTTGTAGAATACCTTCCTCGGGCTTGTGGTGGAAATTGAGAATGTGACAAAGTTATGTTATCTTACATGACTGAAGGGATTTTGCAGATCTCATAAAGGTTACTAGTCAGCCGACTTTTTTTTACCTGTTTTATTTTAATGTCACACAAGTAGATATTAATAAAAAAATATAAAAACACTTCTATGAAAAAATAAAATTTCATAACAAAATAATTGGAGAATAACAATGGTAAATACACCATGTGTCATGATCTTAAAAGAATATATTTTCAATTGCTAATCTGTCTCTTATCTCCTAAGAAATCTATACTTTTTTGCATAAAGCATCTTAATTATTAACAAAGTATCTGACACTTGGTATTATTTCAAACAATTTCTTCCTATTTCAATATGGATTATACACTTTGGTCCTTATTTATACTTTCAGTTTCTCACACCAGAGAAGCAATGGGATATTTAGACAAGTGTGTCTGATTTATTTCACTGGTTTTTTTCTTGTTGTTTCGTGGGGTTTTTTGTTTTTTGTTTTTGTGGTACTAGGGATCGAACTCAGGACCTTGGCTTGCCAGGCAGACATGGCACCACTGAACTACATCCCTGTCTCTTGATTTATTTTATTTCTTTTTCTTCAAGGTGCATCCATTTACCTAGAAATGACTCAAGTTTATTCTTTGTGGCTGAGTAGTACTTCAATATATTAAAAAACCACATCTTTTTTACTCATCTCTCAGTTGATAGGTTGATGGTCATTGGGGTTGTTTCCAAGATTTAGCTATTACAAACTATGCTGCTATAAACATGGGTGTGCATATATCACTGTGGTATGATGCTTTTAATTCTTTTGGGAAGATACCCAGAAGGGGAATAGCTGCGTCAAATGAGACCTCTAATCCTAGTTTTTTGGGGAAAATCAATTGACTTTAAATGAATGGAAAGGGAAATTATCAAAGTAGGCCTGATCTAATCACACTAGTGTTTTAAATTCACAAGTTCTTTAAATTTGTGGCTGGAGGTCAGAAATAGAGAAGGTCTGAAGTTTTCAGTAGAAGCCTTGATCCTGCAGACCTCAAAGGAGTGAACTGGCATGTTTTGAAGAGCTACACATATCATGGAGCAGTGGCAGCCTCTAGGGGCAGGCAGCAACATCCATGAGATATCGAGTACAATCCAGGGACCTCTGTCCTATGACCACATAGAGTGAAATTCAACTGACCACCTGAGTGAGTTTCCAATGAGCCCTCAGCCGAGTGGAGGAGATGGCAGCTCCAGCCAACACCTTGATTTTAACCATATGAGATCCTCAGCAGAAAATCTCTCTTAACCAAGTCTAGAATTCTGACTTTTAGGTGTTATAAATAATCAATATTGTCTGCAGTTACTAGGGTTGTGATACTGTGTTATGCAGCAGCTCATTTTCCCCTCCATATTGAAAGGACGGTTGATTTGAGAACAGTGTCCAGGCTATGTAGATAAGGATTTGGCCTCTGTTATAGTGAACTCCTAAGAGCTTTCCGAGGAGCCATGACACCTCTTGTAGGGGAAGAGAGTGGGAATGAATGGTTTTGTGTGTGACAGCCAAGACGGGAAAAGGAGCAGTGTGCCTGAGTGTCTATGCATCAGTGACCCAGCACTAACGTGAGCCCACGTGTATCTTTTCCCCACTGATTACATGAAGAAGTGGACCAGGAGGAGAAACACAGGAAAAGCTATTACTACTGTGCCCGAGAAGTGCGCAGAGCCAGACAGACTGCCTCACCAGGACCACAGGTGATATCGACAGTGACCACTTGATATAGACTAAAACTTTGTCCATCACACAGGTTCCTGTGATTGGGGACAGTGTTCTGCCTGTGGGAAATAGTGTTATTCACACTTGTCAGTGCCAAGCATTGTTCTAGTCTCTGGGGATACAGCCTTGATCGAGAGCCAAAGCACAAGTGAATCAATAAGTAAAATAACATTATGAACCTCCATTTAGCAGTGTCCAGAAGACATAGTGCAGGTAAAACATTAGCCCCTATAGATCCCTGCTAGAACACCAGTGTCCTGTTGAATGACCTACCTGTCGCATGCAGTCACTGTGACACTACAGATCAATCTTATCAGATCCATAATCAAGTTAATTCAGCCTGTGTGCATCTCCAGGGCTTCTCTCCCTGGCCAGGTACCTCCTCATCTTCCTTCTACCTCTTCCTAACCTCCACATGTAGGCATGGCCAAAGCTGAAGCTTCCAGATGATTTTCTTCTCTAGAAACCTCACTAAGTAGATTCCACTCAGCTTTGTGGTAAGAACAACTCACAGGTGGTTCCCTGTCAACTACTCAAAAATTGATGCTCTCAAGAGCCATGTCCTACTATTCTGTTTACATTACTTCATAGAATGTTGAGTCATCGCATATACAACAGACTCACTTGTTTGTTTATTCCTTATCATTGCCCGTTGAATATAAGTACAAAGCAGAGACCCTTTTTGTTCACTGCTCCCACTCTGGGAATACTCAATAAATGTTCAATTTGTTTGAATTAATGAATGAATCTATACTTCAAAATGACAAGAATACATTTTGGGAAACATACTTGAATTCAGATCCTTGTAGTCTCAACCACCATTCTTCTAGTGAAATATTTGTTAGGTAATGATGTTGAGCACAACTTTTTATCTCAGCAGGACACTGGGGGACAAATACTGTCAGAGCTCTCTCGGGTTGATGTACTGATTCTTAATTTTTAAGTAAAAACATTTTCTCCTAAATTCATACTATCTTCCTAAGATTTTTATACTTATTTTCCATATCTGTTCCCAAATGAGATCTGCTTTCAAATGAGCAAATCTGAAAGACAAGAGTTTACCAGAGTGGGAGCTAGGAAAAGAGAAACAGACACACCTTTTCTTCGAATTTCTAATATTCCTTCTGGCAGACGGTCATTTGGCCGATTCCAAGGCCAGGAGCAAAGATGATCTTAAGTTGCCTGCAGTTGGGGCTGGCAGTTCATACAACCTACTTACACTCTTTATCCACTGAGAGTTTAGTTTTATGCATTTTAACAAACTTTCCCCCCTTTTAAAAATTGATTTACTTATGTAGCTCTTCATTTTTACTAGAAGACCAAAACAGTTCATTCTGAGGAGAAAATTTAAAATAGATAATTTTGACCCTGTCAGGTAAAAGGGCCGAAGACCAAGACCAGACCAGGCCACAACAAGCCTTTATTAGGGGAATAGATCTGCTGGGCTGTCTCTGAACAAAGGAGAGACAAAAGCAATATGGCTTGGGCAGGGAGAGTCTTTTATAGAGACTGGGGTGGGGTTTGTAGGGGCTGAGGAGGGGTTGACTGAGGTAGTGACTAGGGAATGGAGGAGCCAGTGATGTCACTAGGTGGTAGGAGGTGAGCGAGTATTAGGTTACTCTCTAGGTGGGAACAGGGGCATGCTGGGAAGAAGGGTTTGTGCTTTGGTGGGAGCAACCATCTTGGCATGACGTCACACAGGGGAAGGGGCAAGGCACCATAGGAAGAGGGCAGCTACTATACATAATAGCTGCTGAGGTGGTGGGAGACCTATCAGACCCAAATCCATTAGCTCCCTTAAATGATCAGTATGGTTTTCTGCAATTGAAGTCGTCCAAATACTATGAGTTTTACATTTTATCACTATGTCTGGCTGAGCCATTTGTTATGTGTTTTTTTAAAATGGATATAATCTTTATTTTCATAAAATTTCACTTTAAACATGAAGCTTTTATTATTTTAATACTATAAACCTAATATATGCTTACCATAACAAAGAAATCTAGAAAGGTAAAAGGAAAATAAATGGTCTCTCTTCACCCTTTCCAACAGCACTGCTAACCCAATGGCCTGCTTGTTACCTGTCTTTTCATTTTTCTTGAATGTGGAACTTAAAAGGAAATTAACAAATTGGGTAGGATGTTCTCTTTCCTGAATGTGGTTCATTGGGGCACATCAGCTTACTGATATTCATTCATTCTTTAACATATAGTACTGGACGTCCAAAATGAATGCATCCTTGTGATTATAAATTGGAGGTAAAGGTAGGACCTCACTGATAATGGAGTTTGTCTTCTGCCTGTGGGACAGGGGCTGGAGAACAGAGCAGAAAAAGGAACCATCCGGGGAGGACATTCCAGGCAAAGGAAGATCATTTGTAGAGGTAAAGTAGTTGGAGAAAATCTGAAAATCCATTGAGACAGTAATACGCAAGATAAAAGAAAAACACGCACTGGTATTGAAAGTGATATTGGCATTTTTCCACATCAACAAGACTATTTGAATTCAAAACCTTTGGTGGGATTTTCCTGATACTTAGAAGTAACTTTTGGCCTCAACCTTCACCCAGCATCTCTGAGACCTCTGAAAAAACTCAGGAATAATATGCAAATGTGGCCTTTCCAATTAAGTATAAATAACACTGTCACTGATACAGAGGAATAGGACTCATACCAAAATGCAACCATCCAACAGGACACAACCATCAAGCTCTGTTGCACACGGCTGAGGAGAAATCATTTTCTTAGCAATCTCTACCCTCCTCAAAGTTAATCACACAATGGGAGAAACAGAAGCATGAAGTTTTCTCTCTGTGCCGGCCAGGCTTCAGCACATAAGTAGAACAAAACAAATCAGTCAATTTATATCTATAGTCCTTCTCTCCACCTGTCTAAGAAAAGTGATTGTTTCTAGAAACTGACATCAGCCCTAACATACACAAAATAAGCCTCCCTGTCTGATTATGTATGAATCCAAGTATAATCCCCTGGGTTAGTCTGGGAAGCTAAATCAAATATTACAAGGGACTTTTTGATTGGGAATGAAGTCAGAAATGAGTACAACACAAACATATTAAAGGGAGGCAATTAAATGCAAACAAACACTATTGCAGTTTTCTCCTAAGGAAATATAATTAGATTGCCAAGTAGATTGCTTTTGGATTATTTGGATTAAGTGCTGCATTCTTGAAAGTTTAGTGACTTCCTGGCATTTCATTTCCTTGGAAACCACAAGTTTCTATTGTTATGTACTATTCAGATTCTTTCAAATGCTTTGGGCTTTTTTCTACTGTGCTTTTGTTTCTAAGAGTGGGAATCACAGCAATTGAAAATGGACATTGAAAAAAACAAAGATTAAGGTTGAAGAGTTCTGGCTGATTCAGAAAGCCTGGACAAACAGCACCGTTATTGCGAATTCAAAACACACATACTGTGCCCCACAGTCAAGCAGCACGAACAGTCCTTCTAGCTCATAAAGTGATTTGGAGTATTTAGTAAGTTGTACAACCACAGTAAACAGTCCCTGCAATAGTTTACCGAAGACCTTTCTTTGCTCTAATTTTTGCCCATTTTCCAGCCCATGAGACCTTAAAAGATAATCTTTGTTTACCATGTTGCTAGCTTCTTGCAGAGTTGAAAGTCACCTCCCAGGAGGAAACACTCCTGAGATTTTACCTGCGTTTTATTAATAAAGTTTTCCATTTACAGAAAGAAACTCACATACGTAAATAAGGAACCATGCTGCATACATAACAGATAAAAAGAGAAGGCCAGGAAGGTAACTGCTGCAGAAATGTATTAGGAAATTAAAAAAAGAGTGATCATTAACTTCCTAGGTGAACTAACCAACCTTACCATAGAGCTGGAGGCTCAATTAAACTGTGAATTTCATAGAGGCAGTGGTCACTTGTCAAATCTATAGCCATATGGCCATAACCTGGGTGCTGACATCCTGGTTTAATTGGACTGATATAAGCTGGAAGATTTCTTTTAAAACTATGACTCTTCTTAGATCAATTTTTGTAGCTAGCATACACTGGGAGAAAAAGTCTTTCTTCTTAATAGAGCTGTAGTCTTAGCCCATTCTCTATTACTATTACACACGACCTGAGACTGAATGATTAATAAAGAAGCCTCTGACTCTGGACTCTGGACCCTAGGGAATCCAAGAGCATAGTGGGAAGTATCTGAAGAGGGCCTCTCTACCCTCCATGTCATAGCATGGCAGAAAGTGAAAGGGCAAGAGTGAGCCGTAAAGAGAGGAGCGGGGCACGAGGAATTGACTTATTTCATAATAATATGGTTTTGGGGGTAACCAATCCATTCTCATGATAATGACATTAATCAATTCCATGACCAAAACACCTGGGTCAAGCCCTATCTATCACACCACTGCTTTGAAAATCGAACTTCCAGTACAAACGTCTGGGAGATAGACACTTAAAGCATAGCAGCTACCCTCTAACAAAATTATGACAAGGGGAAGTGAACGTTCTATTTTCACTTCTTTCAAAAGTTGATCACAAGGCATGAGTATCTACAACTTCCTTTTAAAGGCCCAAAGTACATCTAGTCAACCCAGGCAGAGAACTGTGATCTGACCCACTTGATGCATAATCTTAAAATTTCAATACCAGTGCATTGTTTCTGCAGGCCTGTGTTCACTAAATGAACTGGATTGATCAACCCAGTGGAATCTAATCACTTTTAATGTAAGACCTCATGATATATCAGCAGTTTCACTAGATGGTTTCCAGAAGTTTATCTTTCTGGAAACTCCAATTATGGAATTTTCATAATTGTGCCAAAACAATTAAAGTGAAGTATAATGGAGTAAGATGACTTTGATTTGATACTCACCTCTGACCACCAGAATGGGGACATGTGAGCTGTCAGAGGAAGTTCAGAATTACACCAGTCAAAATAGCCTAATATCCAGCTTTATTCCAGGGATCAACAAGATTCTTTTGCAAAAGGCAGGATAGTAAATAGTTTAGACTTTGTAGGCGCACATGGTCTCTCTTGCAGCTACTCAACTCCACAGTTATAGCTACAGTTTGCTGGTCTCTGTTTTACACTGATGAAAGGGAAGCAGCAATTACTCACCTCCTTCCAGTGAAAGATTCAACAACCAAACACCTGGTAAAAAATAATATAGACGTCTTGAAAGAAGATGCATGTGTGTGTGTGCGTGCGCGCGCGCGTGTGTGTGTGTGTGTGTGCGTGCGCACATTTGCATATATAGTCATTCATAACTCAGTGATGGTGAGGCATCCTGACAAATGTGTCCTTGTGTGATTTTATTGTTGTACAACATCACTGACTGTACTTACACAAAGACATCTAAAATGTCATTAGGTGATATAATAATATTATGGATCACTCTTATATGTGCAGTCCCTGACTGACAGAAATGTTGTTTAGCACATGACTGTATGTTCATATACACATGTATCAGTATATACACATATTTGTATATATGCATACACACCTATATAGGCTTGATAAAACTCTTTAAACTAAAATATCTTTCTCTATGGTAGATTTGTGGTGTATCAACTTTGCTAAGACAAAACTGAATTTCCCAGATTCCCCTCTGTATATTTCTATGTTAGCATGGGCCAAAAATGACATGTGAGATTTGGACAAAGGAAGACTTGAAGTGAAAACCAGTATTTTGCATTCTCAAGGTTGGTGCAGGGCAAAGGGCGCAGCTATAGCTCACACGTGTGGCTGGGTCTTCTTGGTGTGACGCAGCAGCCACACACTCAAACAAACTGAACTCCTCTACTGATTTCTCCAAACTCTGGCCAGGTTCATATGCAACTCTTGGATGTTACAGTTGTCTTAGCAAAAAACATCACACCACGAAAATGTCCAAATTAAAGGAGTCTTTTTAATAACCGGCGACCAAGGAGGAGCTTGTGCTCCCATCTCCCTTGGTACAGATCAAGCTGGGAAGCCCAGTTTTTAAAGGGAAAAACCACACAATAGAATGTCATGATCTCCTCTTTGAGCAAGCGCAAGGGTACAGAAGCAGATTGCAAGTTAGATTAAAATCCAATTTTTGGGATCCGGCAGGAAAGTCCTATCTTTATGATTAGGGTCACAGTATAACATGTTCTGTCATTTGTTCTTAACCACAAGGTAAGCTAGGTGCTGGTTAACTTATCACTTTGAACAAGCAGTCCAGGGGTTAAAAGGGGTAAAGTTCAGGCACAGGCTACAGGGCAGGGATTCTGGTTAACTTGCCTACTTCATTGGGGAGGACACTGGCTTTCTCTGTAGCAAGTCACTACACCAAAAAATTCAGGGCCTGGAGGAAATGAGAGGAAGATGCAAGTTCCAGCTCACCTTGCAAGTTCCCATCCACATTGCTCCCTCTACTTTCAATCCATCTCTTTCCCAATGGCCAGCAGTACTGAGATGCACATGTAACTAACTGTCTTCGTGGGTTGTGTTCATATAATTGGCCCCTATTCCATTCTTTTCTTAATTAAATAATTTTATTGGTACAATTTAAATATACATCATGATTACACTCTCAAAGGAGGTATATACCTGTACATGATATAGCCTGATTCCTCTTCTTCACTCATTCCCCTCCCCTCCCTTCAACCTCCTCTTCCCCCATTTACAAAAGCTTTGTTTCCATTTTGTCCTTCCTTTATCAATTTTTCCCTTTTCCCCTCTCCCACTTTCACAGTTTCCTTTTCCTTTTGAACAGTTTCTTCCTATTTCATGTTATCTATTACACATTTTGGTCCTTATTTCTTTACACTTTCAGTTTCTCACACTAGAGAGACAATGTGATATTTACACGTGTCTGATTTATTTCACTTTCAGTCAAAGTGACCTTGCTCCTCTGATTAAACCCTAACTGACGCCTCATCCCAACCTGAGCAATTTCCCACTCAAAGAAAGGATATCCAAAGATTAACAATGGAAGGTACTATTTTAAATATGATAAACATAGGATAATAATTTCTTTGTAAAGGTCACCCAATTTTATTCCACCCTCAGATTTTATAAATGCTAGATGCTATCATATGTTGATCTATTTACTCACAGGGCCTGGACTCTGTTTCATTTTCTTCTCCCCCAGGATCAATGACACACATTAGTGAGATGACTGGTGAGGGGACAAGAGTAGCAGCCTCTTGCCCCAACAGAAAGCCAAGCCACTCAGCCCTTAGAGGAATTGAACCCACACCATGGACCTCAATTAACACCAGATTTTAACCAATTAAAGAAATAAAAGCTGTAAACAATCCAATTGTCCTCTCCTTTATTACTACAAATGGCAGTATTCTCTCCATATTTACCTTCTGAAATTCAAATTCTTGGGCAAGCTATTTTGAAAGGAATGGCATCAACAGCACAATAACTATTGCAATGTGAATGACCGATGGAAATGGTACTTTTTGACTCATTATAGGCCTAGCCTCAAACCCCTGCCAGACTAGATAAGAATTTCCAGAGAAGCAAATCACACAGCTGTTTATTAACAAAAATCTATGTCCAATATCTCCCATTCCAAACCTCCTTACAATATATAGCTGCTTAGCTATTTAGAAAAAGAAAGCATTCTTTTGGTTATTATTCACACATGTTAAATGAGTCAATTTTGTTGGCTCAGTTATAAATCTCAGTATGTTATATTCAATTTCCATTCATCTGCATCAAAGGATCAGTTGCATTGTTTTATACTTTCTGCTGTTCTTAATTTCAACATCGGTGGCATTAAGAAGAGAGAGGAAACTCTCTTATTGTAAGTAAAAAACCTTTCAACTAATTGCTTCTGCTGGTTGTAGCTGTTTGTCTTCTTGATCCAGAGGATTGACTCTAGATGATTTTCAGCAAGTTTCCTCTGCATATGCTCTTTGATGGATCAGCTCATTTGTGTTTGCTTCTACTGTCCTATAGGCAACCTCAGACAAGAACTAAATCTTAATGGTTACAGGTAACAGGAGAAAGATTGTTTGCTGTTTCTAAAGTTACTTTTTCCATGTTAGCTCACGTAATGCTGTATGTCTCTATTAAAGCCAGCACAGCTTTGAGTTGAAAAGTTTTGTGAGATACATTTATAGATGCAGATAAATGGGTTCCAGTCTACAGAATGTAGGAAATGATGTGGGTTGTGTGTCAACTGCTGAGATTTTAGAAAAGGGTTTTTTATAGTGTGGTCATCTGATAATGTCCCCCAAAGATATCAACTCCTAATCCCTGAATCCTGAAAATATGACTGTGTTTGAAAAGAGTCTTTGCAGATGCAATTGATTTAAGGATTGTGAAATTGGTAGATTGTCTTAGATTATCCGTGTGGTTCCTAAATGTGATCACAAGTGTCTTTAGAGGAAGGTAAGACACACTGAGAAGGCAGTGTGAAGATGGAGGTAGAAAGTGCAAGGATGCAAACACAGCCAAGAAAAGCTAATAGCCAAAGGACACTGGAGAAGTATAGAATTCAGTCTCCTCTGGAGTCTCTGGAGAGAATGAGCCCTGGCACTCTGCTGACTCTGGCCTAATGATACTGATTCAGACTTCTGGCCTCAGAACTGTGAAGCAAAGGATTTCTGTTGCTTTAAATCACCAAGTGAGTAATAATTTGTCCCCATAATGACAGGCCTGTAATTCACATAGTTTGGCAGTGGTTAGTAATCTCTTGTAAGTCTGATAACCAGGTGCAGATGGATAGCTCCTTGAAATTCAGGATAGCAAAATCCAGCTGGAAAGATTCTGTTTAACCTGTGGATGCTGATGGCTTTTGTTGGAAAGATGATGCCGCACACTGTCCTTCCTCCACTTTCACAGGGCTTGAACCCCAACATTCTTGATCAGTACGGAAAGAAGAAATTCTCAAATTTTCCTGGTCCCAAGATTTTTGGCCAGTAAACCTCTTCAATACCAGCTATTATTTTTGTGATACATTAGTGATAACATTTCTACTGTAAAGATAGCAGAATAAAGAGAGTTTTACCTCCCTCTTCTCAGAAATAGTAGCCCAAGCAAAGAGAAAGGAAAACAGAGATTTCACATTGGCTGTCAAGTTGATTTCCATACTTGAAGGAGGGAAAGGACTGGAAAAATCACATAGATATGTGGGAATAAATCAAGACATCTGTAGCAACAGAGCCCAGAAAGGTTTGCAGAGCTCAGTATTTGAAGAAGGGAGGGTATATTAAGAAGCAACCCAACAATCCTATTTTAGGGGGAAAAAAAAAAACCTCAAAGTAAGAGATAATCTTTGCCACAAGGGAAAGTGGAGGAGGTGGGCCACAGAAATAGACACAACTTACAGCAAGTACTTTGCAAGTAAACCAGAGTAAAAGAAATAAAATACAAATCTGGAGCAGTACTGCAGCTGCTGGTCTCTGTTGGATGGAAGAAGCAAAGTTAAAACATTTTTCATACTAAACCTATCATTAAGGATGTCATTTGAAATCAAGGAAAATTACTACTGTCCCAGAATAGTGGCTGATCCCCTCCACACCTGAAATTGTTGAGCTAGGAAGAACATGTCTCACTCAGTCGTAAAATAATTAAATACACAACTCCAATGCACAGTTATGCAAAGCAAATCTATACCATATAATACAAGGTTGTTTAAAAAGAAAAATAAGTAAATGAGCATAAATTAAACTATGCTAAGAACATATAAACTAAAAAGTTTTAAAGAAGGTTAAAAGTCAGAGTAAAACAAATGTCAGATATACATTTATTTTCACTGCTATGGAGCAGATAAAAATCATTACAACTCAAAGCCATTTAAATAAAAATGGTTGTAAAATTATCACTGTTAAAAAACATCTTCTGAAAGCAGAAAACTTATCATTGAGTAAAATTTTAGGAAAAAGCTATTGAATGTATAAAAGTGAGCTTCCTGAGCTAAGGAAAAAGTTTAAAGAAATATAAAACTGCCATGGAAATGAAGGTTCTTTTGAAACTAGAGGACAACTGTGGAAATGCAATAAAAGACAGGGTAGACAGAATTTAACAATAAAAGACAGGGTAGACAGTATGAGAAAATGTGATGAGCAAATTTGAAAAATTTTTGACAAAAAAATTTTTGAAATGTGTATGCATTATTAGTGTATCTCAAAATATACTATAATGAATCAAAAAGATTCAATTTTAATTTAAAAACAAATTTTAAGTATACAACAACAACAACATCAACTTTTTAGTATCTCTTTAATGCCAGGCATCTCTATATACCAAGCATAAGACAGATGGAGTCCCATCCACCATTGACTTTGTATTAAGAAAGAAATCTTTAGGGCTGGGGATTTAGCTCAGTTGTTCCGGCGCCTGCTTCGCAAGCACAAGGTTATGAGTTCCATACCCGGTACCAAAAAAAAAAAAAAAAAAGAAATCTTTAAGGAGGGCATATTATATTAAAGAAAAAAGATACAGGATGAATCTCATCAAGACAGGTTAATAAGGTACTGATTTCAAAGATAAATGAAGAATATTTTGAGTACACAGACAAAAACATTATTTCCTGTAATTAGAAATATAATCACATAGGCCTAAACACAAAAATATAAAAAGGTAGCATTTCCTAGTAACCCTTCAAAGAAATAAAGTTTGAAGTCAGAACTTTGTGACCAGCCAAAGACAAAAAAATATTATAAGAGTTAGAGAACTACTGATCTTGCATAATTACTGATCTTGCATAATTACTGAGGAACATTTCAAGAGCTCACTTTAGTCAACTATGACAGGAATGCAGAAAGTATTGCTAAAGAATTGGTGGGAAACATGAAACAATATAGATCAAATAGCAGTGGAAATATTGGCATAGAGCAAAATGTGAAAGAGACAACACTCACACAGAAAAATAAAATAATATCATGCAAAAATGGAAGTGGGAGAAAATAAAAGAGATTATAAATATGGGAAGCTAAATATATAATTTAAATTTGATAGATCAAGTAATAGGCAAAATTATATTCAAAGACAAAAATTTAATCACTGGAAAAAACAAGAAAAAAATAATTTAAGAATATAAATTAGAGGGTAGAGGCAAAAAGAAAAATGTGGTACAAGTGGAAGTATTTTAAATTTATATTTGCTTATAATGGTTATATCAATATTAATACATAAAGAACTAGTTAAAGAATCTAAGTGTTCACACTAAAAACGAATGAACAGAAAGTAACTTTCCAAATTTTCTATTTGAAAATCGCAAGTTCAGTATAAAAGTATTAAATGAAATAAATGAAGGCACTTTATAAGAAAAAGAAGAATCAACACTAAAGATAGGACAAGGATGAATAACTAATAATCAAAACCAGAAAAAGAGCCCATAAAAGATAAAGATTATAGTAAATTATATTAAATATTTTTATAAAGATAAGCAGAAACACTAGTCATAGGAAGTTTAATTTACATTTTTAGTGAGGGACAAATGAAGTACATTAAATGAAGTATGGATATAGAAACTCTAAATGGCATAAGATACAGCTATATATAAAACTTACCAAATGTGACAATTTCATACCAGAGATGAACCTCCTTTTCTAGCACATACTGTGATTATACATGAAGCTTCAAAGAAAAACAATATGTGCTCCATGTAGAAATACTACAAATAACATTCTTTGATAACAATACTGTAAAACTATCAGTTATATAACTAATACTAAAATTCAAGTACAAAAAGTTTCTTTCAACTAGAAAATACAATACTCTTTCAAATAAATTTCAAGTTAAATTGGAAACTACAAGTGAGATTTTAGAATGTCTAAAAGCGATGATAATGAGAATGCCACATACCAGGACCCTTTATACAATCCTCTAGTAAAAGATTAAAAGGGGAAAGATTTAAAAAAAAAAAAAAGGGGGGAAAGATTACAAGGCAAGTCAACACTTCCCAGTTCTCTTTGATGCCAGTATTATTGTGATACCAACATTGTTATAATGAGACTACACAAAAAGAAAAATAATTCTACAATATATAAAGAGAACTAAACACCATGACTAAGAGGGATTTTATTTCAGGTATGCAAGACTGGTTAAATGGGGGCCAGGGATTTAACTCAGTGGTTCCACCGCCTCCCTCGAAAGCACAAGGACTCGATTCAATCCCTGGTACAGAAAAAAAAAAAAACACTGGTTAAATGTTAGAAAATCAATCAATGTAGTCCAATAACGACTATGCTCATGAAAGAAGACAAAAATCACATAATCAGATCCATAGACACAGTAAAAGTTCTTGAAGAAAGTGAACACCCATTTATGATAAAAACTGTCAACAAGTTAGGAGTTTAGAGAAATTACCTCAACTTGATAAAGAGTCTCTACAAAAATCTTAGGGCTGGGCCGGGGATTTAGCTCAGTGGTTTCGCTGCCTGCTGCGCAAGTGCAAGGACCTGAGTTCAATTCCCGGTACCAAAAAAAAAGAAAAAAATCTTAGGGCTAATGGTTTGCTTAATGTGAAACTTTGAAAGCTTCTCCCTCAGGTCAGGAACAGAAAAGATGCTCCCTTTTACCATCCACTCTCATTTAACGCACTACCAGAATTTTACTTGTTGTAAGTAAAGTAAGATAAATAAATGAAAGGCATAGAGATTAGAAAGAAAGAGATGAAACTGTCCCTATTAGCAGATGACAATATTGTCTATACAGAAAACCCCAAGGACATAAAAGCTCTTCAAAACAATAATTGAGTTCATCTAGTTCACAGGAGATAAGACCAAGATGCAAAAATCAAACAAATGTCTATATACTAAAAATTCACATGTGACAATCAAAATTGAAGTCACACTTTCATTTATAATCATGCCTAAGCAAATGATATCTCTTAGGTATATATCAAGCAGAGTAACCACAGGATATGTATGCTAGAAATCATAAAATACTGATTAAAGAAGTCAAAGAAGACTTAAATAAATGGTAGCAAGATGACCAGTTTCATAGTTTAGAAAATTCTCCCAAAGTAATCTACAGTTTTAACACAATTTGTATCAAAATCATAGAAAGATTTGTTGCAGACCTAGAGAATCAGATTCTTAAATTTCTGTAGACAGGAATGGGCCCTGGAACAGCTAAGTAACCACGGCAAAGAAGAATAAAGTGGGGGAAATTTTTTTAAATATTGAAATCCCAAAAGCTGTTAAATATGTAATGAGACTGGATTACTCTGTCATTGTTAGTGGAAATATAAAATAGTGGAGCAGCTCTAGAATACAGTTTCATAGTTTCTTGAAATACTAACTACACAAATACTGCACAGCTCAACAATTGCAGTCCTGGACATTTCTCCCAGAGAAATGAGAACTTGTGTTCACACAAAGGCGGGAGAATCAGGAAGAGACACCAGATCATAACAAGTGGCCTGAATGAGGATGCTTCTCAGCCTCAGTGCAAATAATTCATCATATGCCTTGTTTTAAAACAAACAACTAGAAATAAGCTAAGTGTCCAAAGGTAGGGAGACTGATTAAAAATGGACTATACTGTACACTAGTTAAAATGATAGTAGCAGTTTAGTATATTCTACTATAATAAAAAAATACATCAGAAAAAAGGCCAAAAGGTCATTTGAATATTAGCCTACATATGTGTTAAATCATAAACATCTATAAATCATGTATTTGTGTGCATGTTCCAGGGGTATGCAATATATATATACATATATTTATATAAAGATATATTTTTAAAAGTAATTCTGAAAGAAGGTAGTAAACACATGTTAAATGAACTCCCTTACTTTTGCCCAGTTGGAGCTGATTTTATTTTACTTCTATTGTGTTATAGCTAAGCTAGTTTCTCTCTTAAATATAGGTATTATGACATAGTTTCATATATTTAATATCTTTCTGAAGCTTAAGAAATGTTTTCATAAAGAACTATGAGAAAGGACTATCTATAATTTATACAGATTTCTTTCAAACTGTATAGCTTTGCATCTTTACATCTCAATATGGCCAGCATACAATCAGAGTTTTTAAGCAGAGAAACTTTGTATAAACTACCATTCCCTGTTTTATACCAGAGAGAAAAATTACTTTCCCAGGTAATATAGTGTAAGGAAGATCTAAACTCCTAAATTCAAGTTTAGTATACTTTCTATTATGCCATATAACCAAATAGCTAATAAAAATGTGCTAATATGCCTTCAAAAGGTTAGTGTGGGTTCCAAGTCCATGGACTGTTGATACGCTAATGTAGTTTGTCTTCCCTTGTAAATAGTCCATATAAAACCATGTGTAAGAAATCTCCACTCTGACTTGTAAAAGCAAAGCCTGGAGTGGTACAAACAAACCACACACATCCATATTTGCATTGTTTAATGGATGAAAACAAATAGTCTCTTTCTCATTAAAGAGCTTTTTGTGATGGCCCCAGAGCAGGCTCATAAATGTCATTTACTCTCTGGCTGCCAAGGCTTCCTGACTAATTGTTCCCTGGCCTCTTATTGTCTGGAACAATCACTGTTGACTGGTTTAAGTGATCAGGTGGTTCAAATGAGCAGTAGTATAATGCACACTTTTCAAAACAGCTATGTAAATATGGACAGTGCAACATTTGCATAAAAAAGATAACACAGCTCCTGAGATCTGTCAGGCTCAATAATAAGTTCCTTGTAGGAGTCACTAGAAAAGAACAACAAAAGCCCTAAAATTCATTACCCAAATAGCCAGATGTTATATTCTCAGATTCTATGGTTTCCTTTAAGTAAATCTCCATACAGTCTTCTTTCAGATCATGATCCTCCTTTCTGTCCTCACCATAGCATTTACACTGGTGATAACTGAGTTGTAATCTTTGGTCCACACTGT
Organism: Heterocephalus glaber; assembly: GCF_053883595.1. Taxonomy (NCBI): domain Eukaryota; kingdom Metazoa; phylum Chordata; class Mammalia; order Rodentia; family Bathyergidae; genus Heterocephalus; species Heterocephalus glaber. The sequence goes on from NW_028258308.1 coordinate 38,536,117, forward strand.
GACCTGGGATCTTCATCTGTATAACTATTTTCACATGTAAACCTGGCCCTACAAGCTCACCACCACCACCACTATCATCACCCACAATCCAGTTGAGCAGGCCATACACATATACTTAACGTAAGGTGACACAGGCCATGTAAATGCAGTGGAACAAATGAGAAGTAAAATATGAAAAGTAAGAGCAGGACAGATTCACCAGTGCAGACTTGACAGGAGAGGTGAGTCTTGAAGAATAGAAGAATGAAAATAAGTCTTGATAGGTGAGAGTGAACTACATTTCAACAGAGATTATATACAAATTGCTTTGGGGAAGGGAATTTTGTTATTGACAATGAGCACAGAATTGAGGGGAATAAAATAAAAACAAAAATAATCAACTCTGAATTTCAAAAAGCAGAGGGTGAGGGTGTAGGTGCTGTACTTAGATAGGAATGTAGAAATAAAACCATCAAAGTAGTTTCTTTTATATTTTTATTGAAATTAAAAGTTGACTTGCTTCAACAGAAGAATCACAGACATCAAATAGTCAGAGTTGAAATGGACTATAGAATATGTGCCATCCAAATGATCCATGGAGATATTGAGATTCTTATTAAGAATCTTAATATGAATTTTTATTAAGAGTGTACAAAAAGTACACTCTACTTTCACTTACATCTTTTATAAGAAAGTTTTACTGAAAATAAATAATTTTCTAAGAAAAAATTTAAATGGCCTGAAAATCAGAGAAGGATGTATGAATTGTACGCACGGACCCATCACTGGTACAAAATACTCAACACCTGCATTTTAAAGAAGCTGATTTTGTTTCCTGGTTTCACAGAGTTCAGTTCACAATCAGCTGGTTGCAAGGCAAAAACAGCGTGGTAGAAGGGCATGACAGAGGATAGCTACTCACTGATGGTTACCAGGAAGCAGAGAGAGAGAGAGAGAGAGAGAGAGAGAGAGAGAGAGAGAGAGAGAGAGAGAGAGAGAAGGGCAGTGCCAGAGACAAGGATATACCTTTCAGGTCATGTCCCAGTGACTCACCTGCTCTAACCAGGCCTGAGCTCCTCCCAGCTCATTCAACTAGGAATGCTTCAGTGGATTATCCCACAGATGAGTGTAGTGCCTCGTGATTCAGTCACCTCCAAAAAAACCACCTCTGAACATGTGAGACTTGGCACATTTTAGGTCTAAAGCATAACATAATAAAACAATAAGCTAAGAAGAAATTGAAAACGATGGCCAATAATTACTTTTTTTAAAGGTGCAAATTCCTAATAGTTTTATGGGCTCATTATTTAAAAATTTTAAAAACATGCACCCTCTGTTAAACCAAGTATTTTGGAAAAATGTGCAGAAAGGGAAATCTCAAATAATGTAATCAATTCCATAAAGCTCAATTCCAAATTCTGACAAATATTGAACTTTAAAAATTATAGTCCAATACTCTTTCTGCAAATAAATCTGGTTGTTCTCAATAAATATTAAAAATCAAGCCCGTAAGTTTATGTTAAAAATATATTAAAACTAAGTAAGATTTACGCCTCTAGTGTAAAAATGGTTCAGAATCTGTTATTTTAATTAAGAAAATACTAGATGAAAGTTATTTAAAAAGTTGCATTGTAAATAAAAGACAAAGATTTATGGTCAAAGCACCTCTGTTTCATACAAAATTTAAAAAATTTTAAAAATACATCCCATATAAAAGGGAGTAAAATTTTACCTTCCTTCCTCTCTTTCTCTCTCTCTCTCTCTCTCTCTCTTTCTGTGATGCTAAGTATAGAACTGAAGGCCTCATATCAGGCAAGTACTGTAACACTATGATAAATCCTCAACCCAAAGTTTACTTATTTACATGATAAATATTATATATCTCAAGCAGTAACATGTGCTTTACTTTAAGAATAGTACCTTTCATTTTTTTATAACCCGGAAACAAGATAGTTACACCTTCTATGACTATGATGAATTTGTGTTGTTTTGGAAGTTTTAGCCAATGTGATAATATAAGGATTAAAGTGAGGTTTAGGTATTAGAAAAACAATTCCAAATTCTCATTATTGTAATAATATGTTCTAATGCCTGGCACAAAACCTGAAGCAATAAACTAAAACATAGTAAAATATAAATCTAATAAATATTTTAAAATCCTCCTTATATGCCCCTAAAAGCCAACTGGAAAAATACAGGCAAATGACTCTAGTCATAATGATAGCACAAATGAAGAAGTAAGTAAAGTGAAGATAAATCTAGCAATAATTATAATTTTTCTTATTTGTCGAACAGTGATTACTATGTCAGATGCTATGCTAAGTGCTTTTATATACATTATCTAATTTAATACTAAATACTTTCCTGAAAGAGAGCAATTATTGTTAATCCCATTAAGAGGAGAAAATTTAGATTTTTAGATTAAGTGACTTGCCTGAATTTATTAGTAAATAAACGTGCAGAAATAGGGAAATAATGTCAAAACTTTACGAAGTGGTTTAAGAAAAGTTCAAAAACCTTGAGGAATTTACTTTATCTTTGGATAGGAAGATCAACACCATAAGATATCAGGGTTTCATATATATATATATTTATAATCATATTTATATTTATATACTAAATTCTCAAGTATATTAAAAAGTATATATAAGGCAACATAAACTCTAAAAATCTGCAGAGAAAGAAAATAAAACACTCTGAGGAAAGGCCTTGATCAAGCATATTTAGGTGTAGGAATGTCGTCAAAGGCTATGAGAGGGTACAAGTGACCCAGGAACATTCTCACCATGCAAATGGCTGGGAAAGAGCAGGCTGCAGGCCTTTCTATGAGGCATTACTTCCTCCAGCAGCTTCATTCTCAGTACTGTGTCTTTTGCAGACTTTCTCTCCTGTGCCTTCCAGGATACAAAGAGACCATGTACCTGGCTCACTGGAAAAAGCATTTTTTTTTTTTTTTTTTTTTTTTTTGTGCCCAGGGATTGAACTCGGGACCTTGCGCTTGCGAGGCAGGCTCCAGAACCACTGAGCTAAATCCCTGGGCCAGCATTTTTATCATATGTTTCTGTTACTTGGATTAAATAATTGTCATAAGTGGGATTCTCTACAGAGCCTTAAATATGACTATGAATTTTCTGGACTCTATTTTCCATAAACTTCACTTCAGTGATATGTGTGTGTGTATAGGGGGGATTGGCCCAGTCATTAATAAGACAGAATATGATATTTATAAATAGAGGTTTACTTGGCTCATGGTTCTGGAAGCTAGGAAGTCCAGAGTCAAGATAAAGGTTTTTGGTGAAGACATCATACTGCATCACAAGAAGGCAGAGGGGCATCACATAGTGATGTTTGATACTCAAGCCTTGCTTTTTCTTCTGTAGGCACTGATATTATCATGGAACCTTTCTCTCATGACCTTAACTAACCCTAATTACCTTGAAAAGCCCCACCTCCAAATACCACTGGCAAATAAATTTAAAGATTAAGTTTCTAACACAAGAACTTTCAAGGGGCACATGCTAGCCCAGTAATGTGCACACAGTGACTGCTCCCTCAGGATTGAGGAGAACCCCTCTGGACTCTGTTTGCCTGACAGTCTTGTCTTGGGCCTTTATGGATGACCACAAGAACCAGGTGGGTTGTCCTTTCCCATCATCACACAGTTGGACTGCATCTCCCAGACTTTATTGTTAGGTATGGTCATGTGAAATGAGATATGGGCAGAAGTGACATCTTCTATCAAACCTGGACTGCTCAAAGCTCATTCTGTCTCCACTGGCTGTTAGACATAAGATGCTGACTTTTGTTTGCTCAGTTGAAAGAAGCTGGCTCTTTGCATCCATGCTCCTTTGACCAATTGTCTATTGCTGTGACAAATGCTTGAGAAAATCAACTAGAAGAAGGGAAGCATTATTTTGTCTCATGGTTTGGTCTTGGCTGCTTGATCATGTTGCTTTGGGGCTGTGGAGAGGCAAAATATCATGGTGGAGAGCACATGGTAGAGTATGTGTTCACTTGGAGTAGCCAGGAAGCAAAGGGAGAGAGGAAGGGGATGCACTCTCAATTGCCTTCAAGGCTGCACTCCCAGTGATCCAACCTTCTTCCATTGGAGCCCACCTCCTAGTGGTTCAACCATCTTCCCATAGGGCCACAGGTTGGGCACCAAGACTTCAGTATATGGACCTGTAAATGATATCTTCAAACCATATCACCCCTTAAAAAAGATTGTTCAATCTCCTTTTTCAGAGTGCTATAGTTTTCAGTGTAGAGGTCTTTTCCTTCCTTTGTTAGATTGATTCCTAGATATTTCATTTTTTTGGATGCTATTGTAAAAAGAATTGTTTCCCTAATTTATCTCTCAGTGAGTCTATTATTTGTATATAAAAGGGCTATTGTTTTTTGAGTGTTGACCTTATATCTACCTACTCTACTGAATCTTTCAATTAAGTCTAGAAGTCTTTAGGCTGAGATTTTTGGGTCTTCTATGTAAAGTGTCATATCATCAACAAATAATGACAGTTTAACTTTTCCCTTTTCTATCTTTTTTCCTTTTTTTTCTTTCTCTTTCCTAATTGCTGTGGCTAATATTTCCAGAACTATATTGAACAGGAGTGGTGACAGTGGACATCTGTGTCTTCTTCCTGATGTTAGAGTGAAAGTTTTCAGTTTTTGACCATTTAGTATGATGTTGGCTGTTGGTTTTTCATAGCTAGCCTTAATCAGGTTGAGATAAAGACCTTCTATTCCAATTTTCTTTAGGGTTTTTATCATGAATGGGTGTTGGATTTGGTTGAATGCCTTTTCTGCATCTATTGAGATGATCACATGGATTTGTCCTTGACTCTGCTAATATAGTGTATTATATTTATTGAACTATGAATGTTGAGCCATCTTTGCATCCCTGAGATAAATCCAACTTGATCAGGGTGTATGATCTTCTTGATAACCCTTTGTATTCTTTTTACCAGTATCTTGTTGAGGGTTTTTGCATCAATATTCATTAGGGAGATTGGCCTGTAGTTCTCTTTTTAGGTTGTTTCTTTCCATGGTTTTGGAATCAAAGTAATACTTGCTTCCAGGAATTAATTTGGAAGCCTTGGTTCCCTTTCAATTTCCTTGATGAGTTTAAAGAGTAATGGTGATAGTTCTTTAAATGTCTTGTAGAATTCAGCAGTGAAGCCATCAGGACCTGGGCTTTTCTTTGTTGGTAAATTTTTTATTACATTTTCAATTTCACTCACTGTAATTGGGGTGTTTAGAATTTCTCTATCTTCTTCATTTAACTTTGGCAATTCATATGTATCTAGGAATCTGTCCATTTCTTCTGTGTTTTCCATTTTATTACAGTACAGGTTCTCGAAGTAGATATTGATGATGCTCTGGATTTCTGCTGGGTATGTTGTGACTTCACATTTTTCATTCTTAATTGCATGGGTTTGCACCTTTTCTTTCCTTTTTTTGATAAGTTTGGCTAAGGGTTTATCAATTTTATTTATATTTTCAAAAAACCAACTGTTTGATTCATTTATGTTTTTGTATTGTTCTCTTAGTCTCCGTTGCATTGATTTCTGCTCTGATCTTTATAATTTCCTCTCTTGTATGAGCTTTGGGTTTGTTATGGTCTACTTTTTCTAGGAGCTTGAGGTACTGCATTAGGTTATTTATCTGAGTTCTCTCTGTTTTCCTAATATGGGCATTGACTGCTATGAATTTCCCACATAGAACTGCTTTCATTGTATCCCATAGATAGGAAAAAGGATCTTGAGGATGCTATAAGAAAATGGAAAGATATCCTTTGTTCCTGGGTAGGAAGAGCCAACATAGTGAAAATGGCCATACTTCCAAAACTCCTATATAGACTTAATGCAATGCCGATTGAAATTCCAACAATATACTTCACAGGGTGAGAGAAAACAATCCAACAATTCATTTGGAACCAGAAGAGACCTAGAATAGCAAAAGCGATTCTAGGCAACAGAGACATGCCTGGGGGTATCACAATCCCTAACTTGAAACTATACTACAAAACTACTGTGATAAAAACAGCATGGTACTGGCAAAGAACAGACCTGAGGATCAGTGGAATAGATTAGAAGATGCAGAAACAACTCCAGACATACTCAGCCACCTCATCTTTGACAAAGGAGCCAACCACCCTCATTAGAGGAAAGATAGACTATTTAATAAATGGTGTGGTAAAACTGGATTTGAAACTGCCAAAGATTAAACTAGACCCATATTTATCACCATGCACTAAACTAAGATCTAAGTGTATTAAAGATCTAAATATTAAGACAGAAAAACTAAACTTGCTGGAAGATAAGTTAGGTAGAACTCTTGAAGGCATTGGTATAGGAAAAGACTATGAACAAAACCTCGTAAAGCATGGGAACTAGCAGAAAGAATCAACAACTGGGATCTCATCTTATTAAAAAGCTTCTTAACTGCAAGAGAAACCACCAACAGAGCTAAGAGACAAACTACAATGTGGAAAAAAAAGTTTCAGCAGCTGTGCTTTAGAAAAAGGACTCCTATCTAGAATATATAAAGAACTGAAAAAAATTAGATTGTGTTTAAAACTATAGGAAGAGATGTAGGTAGAGACTAGGCTGGAGCTCATCAGTGGGTTGGGAAGGAAGAGTCACTGAGATCAAAGGAGAGAAGGGTATGTTTCTAGCAGAAGGACATACAACTATGTACAGTACACAGTACTCAATGGTGTGATAAATGACTTACTGTTTTAGGTGCTTATCTTAACATGCTGTGCTTTTCATCCTTTAGAGCATAATCCTACTTATATAAAAGAGTTTACTGTAAAACAGTGTGCTGCTATGGCAGTTGTAGCCTCATGTGTCTCGTGTTTAACTGCATATTTGGATAATATCAAGGGGCCATCAGAGATGATTGACATATACCTTTTCAGTTTGCACTTACAAGTTGGCATTCTGTATGGTACTTTGCGATACACACAGATGAAATTGCCTAATAACATATTTCTCAGATTATAGTTCCATCACATGTCACATGACAGTATTGAAATTTAAATTTAAAAAAATTTGGCCTATGAGGAGTCTACTAGCTAATTAGAATTCTTTTCCAGACCACTATTTGTTCAATATTAGTTTTGAAAATCTTTCTAAAACAAATCACATCCTCTGACATCTTGTTAATGCTTGAGATTTTTTTTTAATTATATGGAAAAATGTTTAAGTATTTTTCAGTTTTTATTTGGTTGAGTTCTACTATATTTGAATATTATTATAGTTTTTTTCCCCTTGCATTGTTTTTCTTTGAATAATTTTAATTTTTGTATATGTGTGTGTTTGATAATACAGTTATAATTTAATTTTTTTTAAAAAAAGATTGGTCACTGATTAGAAAAACCTGATTTAGACTTGAGAAAAATGAGAAATAGCATTTGGCCTTATCTGTCAGAGCCAGTGACGTTACCAAGCAAGATAGGGCTATACTCAAGGTAGTTCAGCCAGTGTTGCCAGATAATTTCAGCAGCATTACAATAAGATAAGGTTTACACCTTCTCATATCAAAACAGCAATTTGCTACAGAAGCAGAAAGAGAAATTCTCCAGGTACATAGTCACATGAAGGTCAAGGAAGGTTCTGCTCAGCCTAGGCACCAATACAGGCTGCTAGAGAATTAATTCTTTGTTTTTAGTGGTCACTTTGTATGTTCTGCGGACCATGTGAGTTAGTTCCTCCTTTGGTATCTGAAGGAAAGAGAAGCCCAGTGTCCTTTAATGAGAGGGAGGGGATTCATATATTTGAACAAAAAGGATATAGTGAAATGCAATAAAGTACCTGCAAGCTATGCTCAAGGTGATCAAGGCCTGTTGGATGCACTTGTGCCCCTGTTAATAAGTTGCACTTGGGTCCAGGGTTTTCTGTTTCTTGTTGAATACAGACCACACTTTGGATGGCTTGCCAATATTTGTAACCTGGTCCAAAATTAAGTTGGAGTCATGTTTTTTCTTTGTGAGGTATTTTTATGAATGGGCACCACGCTTAATGTTTTTCACACATTATCACATTCAGTACTCTAAACTATTCTAACTATAGCCCTATTATTATTTGCATCTTGCAATTGAGATTATATTAAGATCATTATTAGTTGCTAGCTTCTCAACTAGGATGAAAATAATTGAAAAATAGAGACAGAAAATCTGGTGTTTTCCTATGGGGATTGGAAAACATTGTGGAGAATAAGAAATGGGGAGATATAGAAGGAGACAAAGGCTGGGAGAGAGGCTTGCTATATATCAGACTGAAGTTTTTTTATATTGTCCTGTGACCTTAAACCTCCCACTAGATCTCACCTCCTAAAAGTTTCACTACCTCACAATAGTCCAAGCTAAGGACTAAGCCTTCAGCACATGGGTTTTGTGAGACACTCCAGACCCAAACAGTAGAAGGACAAATCTACTTACAAACTGAGAGAAAGACCTTGTTCCTTTGAAGCATACCAAGGGGTAAATTCAGTGTTTCTCATTAATACAAGAAAGCACAGTTTAAGCATGGAGTTAATTTCTTAGTATGCAGTTAACACCTGGGTACAGTAAACAATGCAGCTGCCAGATGTACCCTCCATGTACCCTTAATGAGTGACATTCCTTTTGCAGGCATCCAGCTACAGGATAAGTTAAAGGGCCTGGCTACTAGATTACTCCTTGTGATCCTAAAATACTGGATTGAGTTGAGCCTTGTCTTCTCTTCACTCCTCTTCTTCAACCTGTGGAAGAGATGAAATAAATACACAGGCAACTATAGTCCCCATCGGGCCCCAGGGCTCCTCCTGTCTCTACTGCCACCACTGTTTATCTCTGGGAATCGTAACTCTCAAAACTCAGTGCTCTGCAAACAGCTTCTTTCACTTCCTGTCTTTTTATTATGAGAAAAATAAATGGTGGAAACTTATGTTCATGTAGATCATGGATCTCTTGTTCAAAAGGAGGAGGAGGGACAAGGTCCTGCCTTGTAGAATTTTAAGAATGAAAGTCGCTCTCTTCATTGCTTGTATCAACACCTGCAACCAATCATGCTTCTCTTTTTGTCACCACAGGGTTCAAAAACTGATTTTGTTTGGGGGTATGTGTGCCCATGCACCCTGTACAACAATATTTTTGTTTCCCCTCTCCAGATATTCATAAAAATTTCAGAGAAGTTAAGAATGGAAAAATTACCATTGAAAATCAGAAATGTAATCCTTTTGAAAGAGAGTTTAAAATATGATAGTTACCAACATAAATTATATTAGTGAAGGTAAGGCCTTTATGATATTACCAACTTAATGTTCATGCCCTTGGGTCTGAACCTCTTAAATCCTATTTAAATAGGGAAATTGTCCACTATTGTTCAAGGACATGCTTCTCACAGCCCAAATATCTGGTCACCGATTGAAAGCCTTGTGAAGAGTTCTGGAAACCTGGCCTTAATGGATCATGTCACATTCAATGACAGGAAATGTTTTCGTGAAAGACTCTGAGAGCTCATTTCAGAGAAGGGGCAAATCAAGGTTAATTTACATTTCTGAAACTATTCTGTGCATTATTGTATGCTGACATGATTGAGTCTCAAACAGACAACCAAAATAATATAGTAAAGCACAACTTTAATGCTATTAAAAGCCAAGAATAGCCATGATTAATTACTTCCAAAGCTGAAGGAAAGAAAGGAGGACTCCCAGAGTCAGTTTAATTAATCACTTGGTTTAGAATTAATACAATCTCTCCAAGCTTGGTGAGAAAAAAATCATCCACAAAGAATAAATGCTGTTTGCTATTCAAGAAATTAACACAAGCTCTTAATCTAAAGAACATCTGAAATGCTTTTGAGTCACGTGTTTTTATTTTTCTTTAATTTAAAAAAAGTAAACAAAATTACTTCTTGCTGTTTATGATAAAGTGGATGGCAGCACAGTCTGAGCAGTACAAAAAGCCTTCCTGAAGAGGTGGCCCCTTCATTTCTGCTGTGTGCACCTCAGTGCTATGCATGTGCTGGCCCCCTTCTTTATGCCAGGAAATCAAAATCCTACTGAGCCGGGCCACAGTTAGAGAGCATAGGGTACGAGAAAGAATTTGGCAGTTATACAATGCCTTTGATCAGTGGGCACAACCAAACCAGGCAGCTCTGTCCCCAAATTGCCCGTTTCAGCTTGAATGATCTCTCAGCCAGCTGGCACCCAAGACTAACTGTGTAGTTGAAAACTCTCTCCTCTATCATGTGATGGCAGAAAGCATCCAAGAGACCAAGTTTAAGTTATTGGGGAAAGGATTGGAAAGGATGACATATATCGGGCAGCTTTAATTTCTCAAAAATGAATTGAACAAAGCAAGCACAGGTCTGTCTGCATAGCTCCAGCATAATTCAGCAGAGCCACCCCATGGGCTGCGAAATGTGCCTTTCCACTCATGGAAGGAAACCAAGACATGTCACCACAGCAGTGGTTAGTGCTTGCTGAAAATTTTGCATTTGTCAGACATGGTATATTCCCATATTGTGTCATTTAACTCTTTGAGTTGTCATAATACATAATCCTTTGAACTTCTACAGATAGAAATGGGTAGGGCCAGAATTGGATCCAGGCTTACCTGACTCTAGGAAACATCACTGAGAGGGAAAAAACAAAACAAAACATATATATATATATATATATATATATATATTACTTTATTTACAATGAATGATGGGTAATTATCTTTCTCATCTGAAGTCCCCCCAAATAAAGTTCATTTGTTTACTATGAACTCCCCTTCCCCAAACTTCTTTCAAAAACAGATTTGATTATTTTGCTGCAGACATCATCATTCATATCATCAAACAACAAAATGAACACAAGTGCTATGTATCAAACCTCATTTTGTAAAGGAAGCCTTTAAGCAAAACCCTTAGGATACCACACAATTTCTAAGGTTAAACTACAGTTAGTATAAAAAATAACATTTAATAGAGAGGTTGATTTCTAATGTCAGCTCATAAAACAAAAATAGTACATATTGAACATTACCTATACCATTGCAGTGCACCAGCATTGAATGAGACAGCTCTGTCTTCGTTTGCACAGATGGAGTTCATTTGTACTTGGGAATATGTTGTCTAAATGGTTCCTCTAAACACCAAATGCTACTGTGTATAGCTAAACACTCAATTCTTAACTCAGTCTTGAGGCACATGCTCACTGAGTGGATTCTTTAAGCTCCACTCCTTGAATTTTCCTTTTTTCTTGTTTCTCTTTGCCTTCTTATTTTCCTTACCTTTATTTATCCCTTGGAGAAGAATGTTTAACTGAACTCATTAAAGACAAAAGTGCATATGAAGTAAATTCTGTCTGCTTTGCTGATTTTTGTCTATATAGTACAAGCAAGGAACTAAATGATAGCTGCACTACAGCTATCTGATAAAATTATTTGAACAGGCAAATGATCAGATTATATTGGAAAGGTGTGACAATGCTTCTCTCCTGTGCCTCTTACTACATTAATTTACTTACAGAATAACACCACCACCTGGCCAATTTGAGCCAGAATCATTTCATATTAACGATGATGATGTTGCTAATGATTGTGTTGTTAAGGTGATAAATAACAATAGAAAGAAGGAAGAGGAGGAGGGATTAAGATTGTAACATTTCTGGATCTCCTTCATGTGCCAAGCACTGGCCTAAGTATTTTTCTTGGATTATGTCCTACAACAACCATAAGAAGTGGCACTGTTTTTACCACTCTCAGTTTAAAGGGAAGCACACTGATGTTTGGTAACTTGCCGGACCTGATACAGATCCATGCCATTTGATGCTACAACCTGTAGTAATAACCATCAAACTGTGTACCTGCATCATCCCCAGTTCTGTCTGCTCACCAACTTCATTTCTGTCAGTCACCAAGTCAGACAAATTCTGCTGCCTGAAAACTCATTTCCTTTTGCTATGTTCCTGCCAGCTCTGCTAGGTCCAGTCTTTCCTTTTTTCAAATCCAGATCAAACATCATCACTTATAATTTTTCCTAACCAGAAGTAGCCTTTTCCCTCTGCAACTGCAATAGAGCTCTCTGAACTTGGGCTTGCTCCCCTGACACTCTATCATTTCCCATTTTATAGCAAGCTCCTTTATCCATGGTTTCGTCCTCACCCTCTAAATCTGTCCCTTGAGGCTTTGAAGTCTTTCTTAGTCACCCTCACCCCCAGTCCACTCACCCTCAATTTCTTTCCTCCTGCTCCATGTCCAGCAGGTGGGCTGCACGAAGGCATGAATGTTAGTGACTCCTCTTGCTGCAAGACCTACTCTCATCCTTCACATCCCCCTTTTGCAACAGAAAGGGATCAAGGAAGCAACAATGAGATAAGAAATAGTAAGTTCTAGAAAATGGGTTGAGCGTTGTCCTTTGGTTTATGGATCCAGCACTTGAACCCATTATAGAGGCCAAGTTGGCCTCTAACTCATGGCAATCCTCCTGCATCAGCCTCCTGAGTGCTGAGATTATGGGCATGTGCCACCATGCTCAGCCCATATGCTGGTATTTGCTAGGTTCTCTGCCAAGCATTTTTATGAATTTTATCATTCTTCATTGCATCCTGCTAAAGTAATACTGTTGATACAGGAGAAATAGAACTCCCAACCTGCTACATGTCAGATGTGCCAGGTTTGTGTCCCCTGAAATCAAAGAGTGAATTTGAAGGAACAATGGTGGTTAAGAGTGGGAAAAATTTATGGAGAGATAGCTCCCAAGAGACAGGAGAGGTCTCGAGTGGTTTGCCACTGAGGCCTTTTGTCAGAGAAAATTTATACAGCAAAGTCACAATGTGGGTACAACATGGGTCGAACTGCAATCTACCAATAGGATTACAAGTATAGCTGCTTAGCTAATATTGGTCTAATAGGGAAACAAGTCACATAGCAAGGATACATGGAAAGAACAAAGACATTTTTGTGAAGGGATTGGTCTACAAGTTTTGGTCACCCACCTGGGCATCTGATGACTATCTGGACTTACTGGTCTAGGTCATGGGTGGTGAACCTATGGCACACATGCTATAGCTGGCTGTTTGTACCATTGAAAGTTCTAAAAGGTTTACCACCACAGATCTAGGTGGTACTAACTACATTATAATCTCAAGCTACTACTTATCACTTAGGGAGGCATGCAGGCCTATAATGCATCTCTGTCTTGAGGCCTGGCCTTCTTCAGATGCACCTCAGCCACAATTCTGATCTCTTCATTTTTTCTTCTGACTTCTTTAAGAGCCCAGTCCCTCTATGACTATATATTTATTTCTACCTGACTTAGCTGCCTATAACATGATTCTTAATTTTACAGCTAAGAAAACGAGGTTGTAGAAGGGTTATGTAACTTATGTAAAATCACAGACATTAGAAGTGGCAGATCAGGATGTGACATTTGAAATATATGTATTTTTCTCTGCTTCCTTCTTCCTGTTTCTTGATTCTAACTCCTAAAATCCTTGGAAACTTCAAAATGATTAACATCTCTTTGTATGCCAATAAGTACCCATGGCAGGCTACCCTAGGTAGCTTCAGGATGGGGGCTGTTGACCAGAAGGACCAAGGCAGGAAGAGGTTGGGACTTGCAGACCCACTGCCCAAACTGCAAGGAGGGGAGAGGCTCTGAAAACTGACTAATGACTCAATGAATAATTCCTCTACAATGAAGCTCCCATAAAACCCTAAACGATCAGCACTGTAAGAGCTTCAGGAAGTTCCTGGGGGATGGTGCAATCTTCATGTGAAGAGAGGACATGGAAGCCCCAGCCCCTTCTACACAGTTTGCCTTGTCCACCACTGATCTGAAGTTCATGGACATTCCTTGTAATAACCTCTATAATAAATCAGAAAAGATAAGTTATCTCAACTCCATGAGTTCTGAATCTCCCTAGAAAATTAATTACATCTGATGGGGGTATTGAAGGGACCCTGATTTATAACCTATTTGTAAGAAGGAACCAAACTGAAAACAAACAGGTTTGCTTGTAGTTGGCCTCTAGGGTGTGGAGGGTAGCAATTTTGGGGGCTAAGCCCTCAATCTGTGAGATCTGATGGTATCTCCAGATAACAGAACTGTGTTGAGGACAGACACCTGCTGACTGCTTCAGAATAAATTGCTTGCTTGCTGGTGGGGACCAATTCCCATACATTTAGGGGCACTGAAATGATTTATGTTGTGAGAGTAGAGTAGGAGAAACTGATCCTATTTATTACTATGTCACCAGATGGAGTACAATCTATTTCTGTCTGACTTGATGTTCAAACTCTTAACAATGTTCCTTTCTTTAGAAATTTTCCAAACTTACCAAAGCAGAAAAAGGACAGCAGTACTGTCCCATTTTATTTATTAAAAGCAAGTTTTATCAATCTTGGCATGACTGACATTTTGGGCTGGATAACTTTTTGTAACAGAGGTCTGTCTTGTGCATTTCAGAATATTTGCAGTATCTGTCCTCTTCCCACAACATGCCCATAATGCTCTTGCCCTTCCATTACACTTCCAGTTGTGACCATTAAAAATGTCTCCATTACCATGGGACTGGTTGAGAATCACTTGGTTTAAAAGGAAAGGAAAGCCTGCTTGGTTGGGTAGCAATTCTAATCCCAACTCAGGTAAGATACTAAACAGAATATATTGCCAAAATTACATTGCAATTTAGACTAGAAAATTCATGTGAAATGTGTGCCCATTAGAGCTACTCCTGGGGTGTTTTCTTTAACATTCATGGCTGTTCAAGCAAAGTCTGTCAGCACCTTGAACAGTGCTTAAGGTAACAGAGGGGAATACTACTTTTCCCTGAGGTAGGAAGGGGACCAGAAGCATTCCTAGTCATTCTGTTCCTGGGCATTCTCTTTAGTTCATTTGGAGCCAATTTCCAACATTCTTACTAAGATAAAATCTGGTTAAAATAATAATTGAGGGCTGTGGATGTGGCCCAGTAGTAGGGTGGTTGCCTGTCTTTAAAACACCTAGTCTTAGGCTGGGGATTTAGCTCAGTGGTCCCGCCACCTGCCTTGCAATAGCAAGGTCCTGAGTTCAATCCCTGGTACCAAAAAAAAAAAAAAGAAGAAGAAGTGATTCAGATAATAGTATTTTGGGCCGAGGATTTAGCTCAGTGGTTCTGCCACCTGCCTCGAAAGGTTAAGGACCCAAGTTCAATCTCAGTACAAAAAATAAATAAATAAAATAAAATAAAATTTAAAAATAAAGCACCTAGTCTTACTACCATGGTAAATTTTGGGGTTTGATCCCCAGCACTGAAAGTAAAAAGAAATCTTTGCAAGTATTCATGCCTATCAAAAAGTACTTTGAGAGAATATACATGAATAAAGAAGGAGCTACTTCAAGATTTGTTGTGATAATTGGACTACGTGTTTTAAAGGATTACTCACTTGTGAACTTTAGATGTTTAAAAATTGATAGCTAGGGAACTCCCTTTCAACCCCTCCCCCCACAATCTGCCACCACTACACAAAAGAAGGCATAGTTTTAGTATTGGACACTTCCAGTTCAATGCTTCATAAAAGATTGTATAAAGTTTGAACAAAGGATTGATTAACTGGACTCACCAAGCAACTTTTGCAGTTTTAAAAGACAAAAAGCTGAAAAATGAAAATTTTTATAAAATAAAGCTCTTAGGATTGACAGGCAGTGAGATTGGAATGCTTAGCTTGGAGCTGGCTAAGATGAAGTCGTCCTTCTAGTTAGCATCTCAGATTGTACCTTGTGGCCTGCACCCTGGTCTCCCTGCTCACTAGCTAACATGTTATGAAAATGAAACCTTAAGATGAGCCAAGTTTCAATCAATAAATATGAAGAAACTATCGACAGTACTATTTGTGTGACTTACTGTGTACAGTAAATAAAAGGAAAGTCAGCCCTGTTTTCTCCTCATGAGAAGGTCTTCTTAGCCACATTCTTGAAGCAGAGTATTTTCTAAACTTACTGTTGTAATAACAACATCTTGGAAATGACATGAGAAAAAAATCCTAATGTCTCCCTGTCCCGCTCTGACACCTGAGACAAGTCACCTGAATGCCTTGCACCTCAGTTTTCTCACCTACCAGATGATGACACCTGTATTGTAAAGTTTCTGGGGAGTTTTTAAATTTATTTTCTTTTCCTCCTCCTGGGCTTTTCTGTGCTTGCCAAGGAGGGTATAGACCATTTAAGCACATTTCATGTACTATTATTCCAGTACAAGGGGTTTCCTCTCCTCTACTTATTTGGGCCCAATTCATTCACCCAGCAGATTGATTTTTTCTGCTGCTAGCCAGCAGTTACAGACAGAAAAAAGACCCAGACACTCAGCTCCATTCACTTTGGGCAGCTCTTTCATGCACTCTGTGCTGCACAAATGTCTGTTATTTTCTATTATTTATGTTCTTGTCATTTCTATAAGATCCTGTGTAGCTTATACTTTGTCAAAACACGGACTTTATTCAGATTCAGCTTGCTGACATGCTTCAGCATTCTCAGAGAAACTGGAGGGCGATGCACCACACAGTCCACAGAAAAGCCCAGGATGTCCTTGCCCTCACCACCCTCCCATCCCCTGACCCAGCCCTCCCAGACCATGCAGAGAAACAGCCACACAGAGAACAGGAGAACAATCTTGTATAAAAAGGCGCTGTTTACCAAGATGCTATTTTTGAGATCAGGGTGCCATTTAAGTGATGTTCTGCTGAATTTGACCTTCACTAGGATCTCCATTATCTTAAAAGTCTATTATTTGACTCTATCCCAGGACATATGCCAACAGCAAGTGGCTTTCTTGATAACTACCCAGAAGTCTGTGAGGGGAGACCTCAGAATCAGTAGGTGGATGGTCAGTGTTTTCCAGTCCAAACAGCCTGTGAATTAATGGGTGATTTTAGACATGCAGTCCAAGGACCCACAGGACTCTTCACAAGTTCTTAAGAGGGTTACCTTGGAAAATCAGGTAGGGGACCTGAATCGGAGCTCCAGGCCCTCCATATTTATTTAAATCAGAGCAGCTCAGAATTAATCTATTTTTAATGCATTAGAATTATTCATGAGATTTTTTAAAAAACAGTTGTATTACTAAAAAGATGTTTGAACATATTTGAAATGGTGCCTTTGGGGCCTTGTGTGAAAACTCCAATCCCTCTAGAAGGGAAATGATTATGGCTTTGAAAATCAGTGACTCTAGTAGTTACAAAAATGTTCAGGATGTTCAGGGGAAACAGTAAAGGTGGTCAGAACTGGGAGGAGGGAGGGAAGCAGAACACTTTAGAAAAACAACACTCACTTCCTTTTTCTTCAGGACTCAACTTGTCAAAAACATCCTATTACTTCCTTCACTTCCAATCCTCCCATTCACAAGGAACCCACTTTTACCTGACTTCTCTCTGTATTGCCCTCCAAAACCAAATTCCTCCTTGTGACCCAATGAAATATGCATCTCCATCCTCCTCTCAGTCCACATCTCTGTGGCATTTGAAGCTGATGGCTATTCTCTTCTTTTTGAAACCATGCTGATTGTTTAGATTCGAGGAGCTCAGATGCTTCTGGTTGTCTTCCCACCACTCATCTGTCTTCCTTCAGGATGTGTTTGACTCCCAGAGTCTGTCCGAGGTTTCCTTGTCTGATTAATGTTCTGTCTTCTTTGTTAAACTCATTCACTCCCAGGATCTCAATTATGCCCAAGGGCTCATGACTCTTAAAATTTTCTCCGAACTCTGGGATGTAGACTCACAAATGCTCTTTGGTATAGCCCAAAGACACTTCATCTCAAAATATCGAAACTCTGTTTCATCATCTTCTCCATAACTTTGTCTTATATCTTTAGTTAACATAGCAATCATCGTTACAAGCTGCATCATTAACCAAATGGAAACCTGGGCATTGTCCTTGACTCCAAAGTCCTCAGCTACTTTCCCATCTATTTCCTCCTCTGTGTTTAGTCAGACATAGGAGAATCATTTTGACTTCTTGTTTCTTTTTACTTTCCTTCTTCCTTTCTTCCACTTCTTCATTTCAGCCACCTTCATGTACCATTTAAATGGCAGCCTTGAGCTCCTAGCTGGTCTTCCAGCATTATGTGTGCCTTCCCCGACCTATTCTCCATATTTCAGGCAAATCAGTGTTTCTAAACTCAAAGTTTAATTAGGTACAACATTTAACACCTGGTAGATGTTTCTCACTTTTCTTTAGGAAATCCAAACTACTTTAGTGACATATAAGACAGTGTATAGTATTACTCCCGTTTGGCTGTGATCTCTCAGTTCTTTATCTAGCTTATCAATATCTTAGTCTTCAGACTTCAGTGTGTACTTTGCTTCCCGCAGAAAGTGTTTGCTGATTCCCCAAGTGAAGAAAAACTCACCCATCCACATGCTCCACAGCCATTCTTACTCTTGTCCTCCCCATCCCTGGTACTGGGGATGGAACCAGGCTGTTTGCTCAGCAACATCTTTAGCCCCTTTTTTATTTCTTATTTTGAGCAAAGGCCTCACCACATCTCTTAGCTGCCCACCTGGGACTCAGACTTGCAATCCTCTACCTTAACCTCCGTCTGTGCTTGGGTTACAGATCCATACTGCTCACTCCGGCTTTTACTTTCTTTTGTTTTAATTTCAAAAAAGTCTCTTAATTCTTCAAAATAGCACACAAATACATTGCAGAATGGTAATACTGAGTCACAGGTTTACTCCACAATAGATGAATGGATGGTACTGTTCTCAAAAACAAGAGAAATTGAAGGGTGGGGACTCAGGAGAGGGGCAGGGGTAAAACAATGAGACTGGGTGAGTGGGCTCCAATGATGCTAAACATGACATTTTCCATAGCCAAACCTACTGCAGTACAACAACCCAGAGACCGTGAATGCGCAGGCCATAGGCAGGGGCTCCTCTCAGTCCCCCCACTCCTCCAGCCAGAGGTGGAGAGACTGGGGACTGCTGCTCACCTGAACCTGGAAGTGACTTGCTTGCCAACCTGGCTCATTGCCTACATCTTGAGTGGCAGACAGAGAAATCTAAACCGCACCCCAAACCTAAGACTGGCCCTCACAGAGAGGGTAGACCCAGCCTTGGAACACGCTGAAAAATTCATAGAGCCAGTAGCTAGTGGTAGCCTGAGTCTCCCTATGAATGACAAGGTACACCTGCCCAAGGTGCCTGCTTCTGTCCTCTAGTCCTTCAGTGAGACTGGCACCTGGTGCTCTCTCGAGCCTGACCCTCTAGGTGGATATGACCATTTATTACATTGTATCACTGACATTAATTTACTTTTCCTATCTCCCATCTAGACTCTAAATGTAAAGCGCACAGAAACCTGTGATAACACTAGCACTTAGGAATTTGCTGAGCATTCAGTGAAGAAATCCCAGTGAATAAACAAGTGAAAGTTCTCCAAAGAACAAAGGAGAAAGTGTCTTAGATTAAGGACTCAAGACAGTTGGGATTTGAGATGTATAAAAAGAAAGAGAAAAGAAAAGAAAGAAAAGAGCTAAGCAGTGAGAAGTTTGGTTCCGGTGTTAATGGAATTATTTCCCAGGATTTGAAGGAAGAGTCATATAAGTTATGAAAGTCAGTATATGTGGAATTTAAGTATCTCTAGAATTGTACACATAGATATGAAGCCAACTACATTTGTCTAGCTGGATATCTGGGATTCTGATATGGGGAGAACATACAGTAGTAAAGAAAACCTAAAAACCTAGAGAGACTTCCAAATACAAGTGTCAAGTCTTTGGTGGAGCTGGGCTCAATCAATAAATTCTCAAACAATACCTCTCTTGAGTAAGGGCTTTGCTGGGCCCTAGGGATTCAGAAATGAGTAAACTATCTGTCTTGATTTAGTGAGTTTACAACACACAAAGAAAAACCATCACTAACAACAATAGCAAGAAATTGCTGTACTGAATGCTAAGCACAAAAGTTAGAAATGAAGTGGAATACTATGATTGCATATGGAATGGAATCATTAACGCTGCTTTTCAGAAGACACCAAGAAGAGGTAACCATTGCACTCAACCATGAAGAGCAACTAGGTAGGATTTGATCCAACTGAGAAGAGAGATAGGAGAACTTTAGGGCTGTAGGACAAAGAAAGCAGCCATTGTGGGCCAGAATCATCAAGGGAAAATGTGGCATGCTAGTGGAGCCATGAAGCACATGTAGGGTTACAGGGTGAAGGGTTACAGGGAAGAAATGGCCAACAGAGTGAGGCCCGACCACCAACCACCAGGCTGGGGTGGTGAAAGCCAATAAGTAGCCCCCAGGCATGTAACAAAATTGTAGTAGTGTCATTCCATATAGCTTTGAGAAAATCTACTCAACTGACTGGAAAGTGGAGAGGCCCACAAGAGGCAGAGATGAGTGCTAAAGCAATAATCCAGGGAACTCTGGGTAACTTTAAACATAAATGGCTTATTTGTAGAGATGTTGCCATGTGTGCTTCAGAGAAAGAGAGAGACAGTTGGGGGGGGGGGGGCTATATGATTAATGATTAAAGGGAAGGAGCTCAAGGAGCAACTTCTGCTTCTTTAAATCTTTAAATGCTGGAATTTTCTCACAATTGGTGCCTTAGCAATCTTATTCTTTCCTCACAGTTTGAAAAGGTCAAATTTCTGAATTCATTCCATAAAGTGAAGAGCAACTCAGAGAAAAGATAATGAAGCATATCACAGGACATAAAACAAGGTGTTTGCTAATCTGTAAAATGACTGTGCTACTCAAGTAAATCCATCTGCCAGGTTCATCTTGTGACTCGGTGGTAGGGCAGTATTTTTCCTCAACATATTATATATAAAATATTAAATAATAATCTGTAAAATATTAAATTCCCAGGTATATTCAGAATAGTTAGATCAATGCATTTGTTAAAAATATCGATACAACAAGAACAGCTGGCTTGTGCCCTTCCCTGAAAGGATAAAGCCTGTCTGAATGTTCCTGGCAAATCTGTCATCTCTTTCTCAAGCCAAGTGACAAGTGAGTTATGCAATGGGGCTTCAAAAGGTTCAAACCATATTGCACAGCAGATGCTCTGAAACCATTTATTCAGAGCCTGCCTGGGTCCCCATTGCCCTCTGATTCCCCCGAAGCAATTTATGACCTACTCTCTCTTTGCATCAGTTACATTGTGACCACATTAATCCAAAAGATGCATTAACCTCACCTCTACTTCATTTTCTCTGAACCCCACCCCCCATACTCCTCACATCTCACCACCATCTATACACATTATGCTCTTTCCTACATTGTCTAAAGCAGGATTATTCCAGGAATAATGTGCAAAATGACCAATTTGATATATACTGAACTTTTACCCAATTCTCTAGTTCTGGTCCTTTCTGCTTTTTGTTCCACCATAAATCCACTAGCAGCTTTCATGTTTGAAGATAATGATTTTTCTTATTTCCATTTCATCTTATTTCCCAATCAATCTCACCTTAAAATTAATCCGGGGTAGCATTTCATATGGTGCCCACTCTATATGAAACTCTATAGATTGTCCTTAGATCCACATTTTAGAAATACTCGATAATGTCCATCATAATGCTACTTTCAACAATTTCTTATCTTTGACATATTGAGACTACAAAATACATTTATAGATCTTGTTGAATTCATGACTATTATCTACACAGTAGCAAATCAAGAGAATTAGAGCTGGAAAAGCCTTATTAGGACTGAAAGTCCATCCCTAGAGGCAATGTCAGAATGTTACTTATAATTCAACATTTATTAAGCTTTCAAATGGACTAGGCTCTTTACAAAATAAAGAGCTGGGTGAACTTTCAGCCTGAGTTAGTTACCTTCATCCTGTCCATTTTTCTCTTTAAAACACTCTAGAAATTGGGCTTCTAATGTTTTCCACAAACCAAGATTGTATGGCTCGATAAATTTTTCTGATGAGAAGCATTTTCTGGTATCTACCCTATATACTTATTTGAAGAGAAGATTAATTTCCCTTACACTAGCTAAGAATTTGGACCAAAATAGATGTATAAAATATGAATACAAGGAGTAATTTCTTTCACAGTTTCATCCAGTTTTCTTTCTGAACTTTAAGCAGAACAGAAGAAAACCAATTCACACTCTACATTGTTTCATACTTTGTAATAATTGAGTAGTTGACTAATGTCCTCATGTTTCTTCTTTCTTCCTTTCTTTTTTGATGAAAATGCATTTGTAAACATACCTGTCACGTAATAAAATATACTGAATGGTTTTTGATACACAGTAGGTTTGCAATATATTTTAATTAGGTGCACATACGATAAGCACATGCTTTTGTGGGTAATCTATCTTGTGGTGTATTTGGCTCATCTTTGCATTGCTATATTGAAAGCACTGGGAAAAGTAAACTAGTACTGTGAATATTCATTCTGCTTTAAGAATTCATTGATTCAAATGTACAGTTCTTCAAAACACCTATAAGACTGGTAGCTCTGCAAATCCAAGAATTTAGATTAACTGACCTTCACACCAGGATTTTGGATATCATTCAAAACTCACTTTGAATAAAATATAGCATTGTTTACTGAGTAAGAAATTTCAAAATAAAATAAAATTGGATCACTGGGGAGGAGGAAGAGTGAGAAAAATCAAGATAATAATGCTACCTCTTTCTTTTCTTTCACTGGATTTATTGAATTAAACAATTTAGGTATAGACTTATTATTTAAATAAACAGGTACTGGGGCCAGGGATTTAACTCAGTGGTTCCACCGCCTGAGTTCGATCCCTGGTACAAAAAAACAAAAACAAAAACAGGTACTATATAAATCATATAGCCAGCTGATGAACTGAATATATTACTATATCTCCTCACTTACTTCAGGGTCAAGATCCATTCATTCAGTGCAAATACCCCAGACTGCAATTTGTAACCCCTTCTTTCATCTTGGCTCTGGGAATGGAGCAGCATAGCATTTAACTCAAAGATTTTTTAAAAAAATCCCATGGTATTTGCTATACCATAAATGAAATCTTCACACTGATACTTTCTTCTCCTATCTCAGGGAAAATGGACACCGGTCGGGACAGCCTTTTCCAAGTGCTTTCATTCTTTCTCAAATGCACCCTTTGCAACCACCTCCTCCCAAGCACTGCATCTCTACTTCAACCAAGCTGGGGACACAGGGGAATGTACCACTAAGGTATTTGCCTGAAAACAAAAAATATTCATCCTAAATCTAATATTCTTAAACATGTGCCTCTGCAGCTGAAGAGACAAAGTATAAAAGTATTTACAATTGCAAGTATAAAATCTTCACTGTTTTGACTAAATTGTGAGCAATTACAATAAACCTTAGCCATGTTAGGTGGCTCATTTAGGAATCTAGCCATGAAAGAAATTTTTAACAGCTCTTTCCTGCTGGTAGGAAAGCTGTGGCTGCAGACTTGCCACTAATTAGCTATGTGACCATCAGAAACACTTGGGCCTGTTTTTCGTTTTGTTTTGTTTGTTTATTTACTTTTAAAATAAAACCATCAAGTTACATGAGTTTCAGAGGTTTTGTTCCTGAAAATATCATACTTTCAAAGTTGTCTACTTCAAAAATATGCTTGACAGATCTTAATATGAGGCATGAGGTAAGACTTGACTCTGGGTAATAGTAACTATATGCAATAAAAATCTGATATGACACAGCTATTTACAAGGTAGATGTGAGGAATTCCATTCCTTCATGAGCATTAGCATTTAATCTTAGAAACTTTGTCACAGCCTCACAAGAAAGGCTTCAGTGTACAAAAGAGGAAAGAGAAGCTCAAAGAGGGTACAAGACTCCCCCCACGGATCTGCAGTAAAGGGGGGCTGGGCTGAAGCTCGGGCCTGAGTGCAAAGCCCTGGCGGTGTGTATCAGAACAGAATTTGGGAGATAAGATCTGTACTTATGATTTTCAATATTTTATTTCAGAAATCACTAAAATAGAATAATGATACTGAATATACTCAAGTCTTTCCATTGTACCAGACACACTTCTGAGCACTTCATAGATACTATATAATATAATTTTACAATAATAGTAAGTGGAAACAGAGGCAGATAAAGGGATAGAAAGGTCAAGGTCAACCAAAAACTAAATATGGGATTAAGACTTGAATCCCTGCATCTGATCTCAGAGCTTGTTACCCTGTAATGCCCCTACAGATTGGCTTGCAAACTGAAGTACTTTCTTAAACTAAATGAGGAAATGCTTGCAAAGCTGTCGCTGCATAGTTATCTCAAGGAAAAACAGGGTTTTTTTTGTTTTGTTTTGTTTTTTTGTTCCGGGGATCGAACTCCGGTCCTTGCACTTGTACAGCTGGCAGCAAAACCACTGAGCTAAATCCCTGGCCCAAGGAAAAACAGTTTTGAGAGGAGGGTCTCACTGTGGTTCCTAACTTCCAATCCTACTTAAAAATACAATGTTTGGTCAAATCACTGCTCCAGTGTGCTCCAAAATATTTCTAGGAATCATCAGTTATAGTGTGTTCCCGCTGTCACCCCTTTTAGCTCCAGCCCTAATCTCAAATCTGTCCCCATTCCATATGGAACCTGTCAAAGGTGCCTGAATACTCTAATAAATTCATATGAACCATCACAATAATGGTCACTTGCTTTTCTACTTCACATACTATTTAATAAGTAAGTGGATATGTGAAAAATGAATTATGCATTAATGTATAGGAAGCAATAGGGTATTATGTATGTTAAATCATGGAAACTGAAAATCAAGAAATCTGTGAAAGAAAAGTGTTTATTGAATCATGACAGATGTTAGACAGGAAAAGAAACAACCAGGTCCAAGGAGAAGTTCTCACAACTGTTAGCACCAGGGCTAGGTGGTAGTTGAAAAATGTCCACAGGACCAGAGCTAAAAGCTTTTTAAAAAGGTGAAAGATTTATACGATCTGAAGAGAAACCAGAGTATGCTAAAAGCTTTTTAAAATGAACTCTGGGGAAGGAACTCTGTGATTTAAATTGGCTATAGAAAAAAAGGGGTCCAATATCACAAAGTAGCAAAAGTTTTGGGATAAGGGGGCAGTCTTTACAGAGAGTACATGGTGCTTCTGGAGTGGTTGGAGTACACAGCTGGGAAAGATCATATGTAGCATAGTAGCCCTGGTGGTCAGCCATGATTTCGTCTAGGTTTAACATGATAGTCTTTTTGTTGGGTCCACCTCATCCTCAACCATTGTTAACTGGTTACTGTTCCTTATCTCCTCTTCTCCATCTTCTGACCTTTGCAATTAAATTCAGGGCATTTCGGAATTTTTCTTATATGATATCAAGGAGAGACCCTTCTTGTTTTAGATTTTCAAATACATTTCTGCTTGGATTTCCTATTTTTCATATATCAAGTTAGTATAAGAGATAGCATAATAGAATAGTTGAATGTTTGGGAAACAACAATTCTTAGGCTTACTTATTAAGTAAAGAAAATCCTGCTGGCATTTCACTCTTTGCTAAGGTTTGTATTTATGCTACACAAGCCTAAAATGTCTTTACTGGTATACTTCATATTATCCTGTGACCTAGACATACTACATTGTTCAAAGGGTTGTATTTCTGGCTGTGACACATTGAATAAATTCATTATATTTTTGTCAGAAAGTAATACTCCAATTTAGATTCTTTAGCCCAAACAATTATACTGCGTCCACAGATAAAACCTGACATGAAAGAAAAAAACTAGAGATGGACAATTCAAAAAAGGTTTGTCTTTACCATCTTCAAACAACCAGCCTCTTTATCTCTCCACTTTCCCAAACCAGGTGGTATATCGAGACCTTACAGTATTTTCAAGGCCACATTGAGCTTCTAAGAATATTTTCACCTTAGATGATAAAGAGAACAAATGTCATTGACTCTATGCCTCTCTTAATTTGATAAGTATTGACAATTGATCTTAATTATTTAGGTTTCAAAATGATGAAAATCTGGGAACATTTCATGACTCCACAAATTAGCTGTTCCTTTTGTTTGGAATGCTCCCCCTGCAACAGTCTTCATGCCACCCACCCTTCTCTATTCTCATCCTCTGCAAAACATCACATTATATGTAAAGCATAGTCTGATCAGCTAATTTTAACCTACTGTTTCACCTTTGTCTCCATTTGATGTTCTCAAAACCACTATTTCATCTATTTTCATGTAGGGCCAGAATGCAGGGATTCCATGAATACAGAGTTTTACCTATTGTTCTCACTATTATAGCCCCAAGGCCTATGACCCAGAGTAAGTGCTCAATACATATTTGTTCCATAAGTGAAGGAATGATATGCCCCAGCGGCAGCTTTGTAACACTTTTAGAATATACTATAAAAATCCCAATTTTATATATCACTTTTTATAGGGATATAGGCTACTCAAAGATCCCTTTTCCTAATAATAACAAAATTTTTTCAAAGATTCGAACAGTTTAGGAAATTGGTAGTTGCAAGTGTTGTGCCCAGATCGCGAAGTCCCCAAAGACCACCAAGGAGCCGATTCCAATGCAAACGCACGAGGGTCGTTTATTCAAACTCGAGTAGGGACTCACAACCGTCACCGGCACAGCGGATCAGGATTGAGAGTCCCGAATTTCAAATTAGCGGGGTTTTTATTGTGGTTACAGCAAGGTTTGGAGATTTTTTACTTAGCAGTTACATGATTGGTTGGCATTTTGCAAGCATGAAGTGTACATTTCTGATTGACTAGGCCCATCGGGGGTTTGAGGGGCGGTTACATGTAGGTTTTACGGGGGGAAAAGAGGGACAAAGGTTAGTGGTCGACTGTCTCATACTGATGGTCAGCACATTGACAGATTGTTCTATAGATAGTGGACCCGGAACGTTCATTTCCTGGGCAAACAGGTGGTTGAGTAATTAACTTAGGAACTTTGCTTCGTTACAGATTGTGTCTTTTGTCCCAGCACATTTTATCCATTAATTTGTGAGGACAATAGAGACTAGGGGAATAGTGGATTTTAGCAAAATGGAGTCGCTTTGGTCTCACACAAGATTTATGTACTGATCTACCACTTTCTCCAGTAGAATAACCGTGTTCAAACTAACATTCTTGGAATCTCAGTTTTCCAGTCATGGAAAATAAAGAACACTATGACTTACTATTTCATGCTCCGAAATTCTATAATTCTTTCTCTTTTTTGTATATACCAAAATTTTTTGAATACAATTTTATTTTATTTTATTTGACAAGTAATGACTTTATATATGTATGGTTCAGTGTGATGTTCTGATACATGTAAACACCACAGAACAGACAAATCAGGCTAATTAACATATCTAGCACCTCTCATATTTATCATTTCTTTGTGGTGAGAACACTTAAAATCTACTCTTTTAGCAATTTTGCAATATACCATACATTATCCTTAACTTTAATCCCCTTGCTGTACAACAGATCACCCTTGTAGGGAACAGGGAAAGAGGATGTTACTAGAACTTCTGCAGTAAGTCCTAGTCTCCTGTGAGGTAGGACAGCACAAGGTGAATTAACTTATTATACAGGAAAAATAGAAAAAATGCAACTTTGAGAGGAAGCTGAGCATTGGGCCTGATCAATACTGCTCTGGGTGGCAAAGGCAAAGATGAAAGCCTGGGAACTTGCCACGCCTTTATTCAGTACATTGGGAGAAACAAATGTAACAAATGGCTCAGGGGGCAGTGGAAATCCTAGAACAATGAGGAACTATGCAGATGAAGATTTTGTTCCTCCCAGGATGTTTTCAACTGGTGTAGCCCTGCCCTGGAGCATCACAGCATCACAGGGACCACTGAGGTCTTCACTGTGCCCGGAGGCCAAAATGGAGTTAATGTCTCGAAATCCCATAGCTGGCCTAATCAAATGATTATTCCCCAAAATTACGTAGACTTGTTCCTGACATACCATGACTCATTTCTCTTATTTAACTAAAACTTTATACCCTTACTTGTCAAATATCTTGAACATTCCATGTTTTGGACATACAATGGTTGATAAAAATGATATAGGAAGGTAGGAGATTTAGTCCTAACTCTGTTGACATAAACTACAAGGAATCAGAACTTTTATTAAGCATTTTATATATAAATTTTATGTGAAATTATTTAAAAGCCACATGCTTTAGCTTTCTTGTCATTACCTCCTCCGCTGACAGTTCCAAATGTGTAAATTACACCCTACATAAGAACGGCTCTAAAACTTTTTCTTAAAATCCAGATTACAAAGTCACTGAACTGTCTTTCATCTTCGATGCTCCACTGAGCATAGTATACAATTTTTCAACACCATAATTTGACCTGAGAACATCTGCAAGAAATCTGGAACACATTTTTACCCCTTCTCAGCACTTGACTTGCAGTCTCACATTTCAGACATTCTTCCACAGTTTCTGTGACATATTATTGAGGAAGCTATCAACTCTGCTTCTATTTTGCAAAGTGTCAACAAGAGTAGAAAATGAGCCAGATTAACATCATCATTAACAGAATTCTTAATTACCTGCTCACCCTGCAGATACACCTGTTCTTTCAAAAATAAGAATCCCATGGTGTTTTCTGCACTGGCATTTTTATTTGTAATTGCTTCTTATATACAATTTAGCTTGTTTCACACATATATTTACTTTTTCAAATAATGTAAGTGTCCTCGAAAAAACTGCAAGGATTTCTCCCTATCAGTGCTTCAAAAGGCAAAGATAGTCAATTAACCATTCAGATGTTACCTCAGTTATACAAACAGCCTAATATTATTGTCTCTCACTGCATTCTTTCATTCCATGCTCAATACTCTTCTGGGTCTCATTTTCTTCTTCATACAGAAATTCGACAAAAAAGCCACTATGTTCTTTGATTCTATATTCCATATTTTCCTTCTGTTTTTTCTTACTTGCATCTTATTTTTACTAATTATTTACTCATTTACTTATTTTATATTTTACAGTACTGAATATTTAACCCAAGGCCTTGGGTATGAGCTACACCCATAGCCCTTTTTTCATTTTTATTTTGAGACAGAAACTCATTAAGTTACTAAGTTGCCAAGGCTTAGCTAGAATTTGCTTTTATTTTCATCTTATTTTCCTGTGGAGTTCTACCTGTCTGCTACTTTCCTCATTATTCTTTTATTCTTGGAATGTTGGGTCCCCCTCCCCACCACTGTGTTGTTTTACCAGGGCTGCCATTACAAACTACCACAAACTGGATGGCTTACACACAGAAATATCTTTTTCACTATGTTGCAGGGTACAGTTAGTTTTCTTGGAAGCCTCTCCCCTTAGTTCGTGGACTGGTCAGCTTCTTCCAGTGTCTTCACATAATTTTTTTTCTGCAACTCTGTCCTAATTCCCTTTTCTTATAAGGACACTGTTCCTATTGGTTCAGGGCCCACCACATGACCTCATTCTATCACAATCATTTCTTTAGACCTTATTTTCAGATAAGATCACAGTCTGAGGTACTAGGGCTTAGGACTTCAAAATGTGAATTTTGAGAGGCGACAAATCAGTTTATAACCAGTTCCTTCCCCCTTTGCATATTCAGTTCCTATTCTTCTATGCTTTCCTTTTCATCTGTATTTCTTTCCTTTTTTTTTTTTAATAGTGCTAGGGATTTAACCTAGAGTCCTGTGCATGCCAGGTAAACACTTTCCCATAGAGCTACACTCCAGCTCCACTTCTTTACTTTTGTAACTTATTTTTACCTTGGTCTTGGGATCCATCTCCTTTCCATGCCTCAGGAACAGTCTCACACTCACCATTCTCCAGTACCACCACCCACACCACAGAATCCCAGCAAAGAGCAGATTCCTATGGACTTTGGTGTGGAAAACAAGGAGGCGATTTAAGATGATATGAGAGCAAACCTGTATCCTGTTTCCACCTTGAACCAGAGTCCCTGTGGTCCTGTGCAGACAGCAGACTTTCATACTCAAAGATAGAAAGGGAGAGAAGAGGCTGAGATGCCAATTTCTGTCTTTCTATTTGCTTTCATAAAGGATCAGCGATATGTGATCTTTTTGTTCCTTTAAATTTGCTGGTGACTTTTCCCATGTAATAACTAAGCAGAAATAAATATATTCTTTAACTTCTACCATCTTTCCAAGAGAAAATGCCATCAATCTTATCAACTACCTGCTGAAACACTGCTGTGTGATGATGAAGTTTGTGCTCCAGATTGTGGAGCCACAGATCCTAGTGAAGCACTCTGGGTTTTCCTTGGTTAGAGATTCCAGGCCCTGGCCAGCCTTTTCTTTCTTGCTACCAGAGTGCCTACTTGTATTCTTTTGTCCCCACTGTTCGCTCGATCTCAGCCCTTGTTCTAGTCCCTCCTCTAGAGTAAGAGCAATGCTGCTGCTTTGGAGTTGGCAAATGATGTCCAGTTCATTCTGAGTTTCCCAGGAGGCAGAAAAAGCAGATGCCTGAGGCACTTTGCAGAGCAGGAACACCTAAAAGTTATTTGAAAGGCTTTTACATTTATTAATGATATTTTTAAAAGCATTAATTGAGACTTCTTTGGGGAAGAAATAAGATCTTTACTGGACTTACTTTCTCACTTTTATTTTATGTCTTGGGATCGTTATCCTGTAATTTGCAATATGTGTGAATCACAGGCCACCATATGAGCTTTAGTGCCCTTTTCCCCTATTTGCATTTAGCTTATTTTATATTTAAAGTGCACTGAGGAATGATGAATTCTTTATTTTAAATAACTTAAACAGAACCAGCATTTTAACCAGTCTTGAACAGTTTTAGCTTTAAAAGGCATTGAGTTAAAGACATTGATAAAAGGCATGATCTGGAGTATTTACTGATCTGGGCTTGTGGCATTTTTATTTCATCGTCAATTGTACATATATTTTTCAAACTCCCTTAAATTCTCACCTATCGATGTCTATAAGTATTTCATTCATGGAAATCAATGCAACATAAGTTTCGGGATATATCCCGAAGGAAGATGGAAGCCACAGAGGGAGTTATGGCTCAATCTGTGGCCTGACCCTCAGTCTGTAAGCTTTAGCTCCATCTAAACACTGACACATATCCTCTTTGGGAAAAATTGAAGAACTATACGTTAACAATAAAAAGAAAATATCCAATTAGCCTCTTTGCCCTCCTTGGTCTCAAGATTCAGTAACTGGATCTCAATAGCAGTGAGCTGGTAGCCTCCAGGGCTCTCACTCTTACCCATAGACCTATTTTCTGTTCTTTCTGTGCAGTGTCTTGACCAACAGACACTCATTGAATCTAAAGACAGTATTGGGAAGGACCAATGTGGATTAGATATTGGCCCCATTTCGATAAGTATTCCCTACCAGTTCTGTCAGTGAGGTTGTTAAATTTCAGTGCCTTGCCCAAGGCCCCATGTCAAGAAACCAAGTTTTCTGACTCAGCATCCATCTATTGTCCTTTCCTTAGCTCCATACTGTCACCCACTAAATAGTATGCTTCTGCTCTCCACAACAAATTTGACACACAATTAAAGCAGAGGATTTTAAATGGGACTTAGATACCTAGAGATTATTCAAGAGCAAAAAATATAAAGAAGGATCAAAGAATCTAGTCTAGACCAATCTCTTCTTACTCTACTGTTGGTGATTGTGTGCACGTTGGTTAAACCATTAAGTCTCTGTTTCCTCATCTATAAAATCAGGGAGATAATCTGCACAGGGCTGCTCAAAATGTAGCTCATTGTCCTAAGCATCCTACCATCTGAGGTCTTGTCCCAATACAGTATATGTTCTTAAACACCATCTCTGACATCTTGAATCAGATACTCTGTGCATGGAACTAACTGCCTATGCTTCATCAAGTCTTCTTCATAATTCTGATATACACTAAGTTTGAGAGATGCTCATTGACCTTCACCAGGAGTCAGATATCATCTGCCACCTGATTTCTGAACAACACATGTGGTATTAGCTTTCCATCACTGTGATGTACACCTGAGAAAATCAACCTAAGGAAGAAAGATTTATTTTGTCTCATGGTTTCAAAGGTTTCAAACCTTCGTCTGCTGGCTCCATTGCTTTTAGGCTGGCAGTGAGCCTGAAACATCATGGCAGGTGGATATGGTAGAGCAAAGCTTCTCACCTCATGGTGGCTGAACTTTGGGTTGGGGAGAGGAGAGAAAGGGGCAGCCAGTGAACCAAATATACTCTTCCAGGGCACATTCTCAGAGACCTGTTTCCTCCAGCAAGGACCCAACTTGTAAAGTTTCCACCATCTCCTAATAATGCCATTTAGTCTAGGGTAATTCTACATCGCATTGGCAGTGTTAAATAGTTGTGTCAAAGACCATGTGGCCCCCAGGACCTGAATACTTAAATGATCTGGGTTTTTTTTTTTTTAGGAAAAAAAGATATTGTCAGTCCCTGGGCTAGATCATCCCTCAGTTAAACTGCACATTAAAATTATAGTATTGAAGGGGTTGGGCATCAATAATTGATCACCTATAAGATCTTATTGAAAAGAATCATTTAAATAATAAATGGAATTAAATCAATGAAAAATCCAATGAAGACTCAAGAATGAGGTCTTGGAGCATACCCCAGCAGCCCAACACACACTCTGCTTGTTCTTTGTTCTTCTGGAGAGGAGGAAGCCAGGATTGGCACCTGGTCTTGACTGCTTGTACTCTATTTGTGATAAAAGACCAAGGCTGGAGAGGCTGATGCTGGCTCCTGTCCATACAAATTGAAGCTATCTTTTTTTCAACTTCTCTTGCTTAGCAATTTGCAGTACAATTTTTGTCTACTGAAAGCTTCCATGTTCAGAAAGTAAAGTAAATACTAGACTAATTTAAGAATCAATGTTGCAGTTGCTAGAATTGTGCTTTTGGTTTATCTAAATATTTTCCACCCAAATTAACTTTAAATGAGTTATATAGAGCTCATATCCCCATCACTAGAAGAATCACTTGAATAATGCTGTTATTAATATGTGCAGTCACATCAATTTGCCCCATGAATATAAATACACTCTACATAATGCTCCTACATTTGTTCTTATTCTCTAAAATAAACATCTCTCTACTCAAGTGGAGTGATATGTACAGTTTGCAGCAGAATACTGAGCATGCAGAATGTTCTAAAAAGATACACATGATGGAGCTGGTGTGAAGCATGTAGCAACGTGATGGATAGGAGTCCCCTATAGTAAAGTCCACTGAGTGGGGAACACCCTGATCATTACACAGGGCAACGTGTGAAAGCTAATGGATAGCAGATATAGAGGTAAATGACTTGAACAAGGCTCTATTCAAACCTCCAGAGAGGTATGACTGCTTTTTAGTTGTAGTTTTGTTTTAAATCAGAGCAAAGGAATGAGAATTTAAGTAACTTTTTTAGACAGAGGTTCTTTTTTCTCTGCTAACTGTGTCACTTGCTTGGAAAATGGCTGAATAGCCACCTCTCTAGGGTGTCCTTTCCTAGAAGACTCTAACCCAGACGAAGGAGGAGGATTCATGAGTGGTTTGGGGGTCTGGTCTTTTGAGCAGTGTTGCCTTGGGCAGATGGAGAGGGGTTCATGCAATGTATTAGAAAATAAGAACAAAAACTTAAAGCATTTTCCCTCAAGTAACTTCATTTTAGAGATGTGCGATTTGAGATCTAGAAAAGCAGTGTTGCTGAATTAGTGTCACACAAGTAGTTGATGACAAAGCCAGGACCATATTCAAACTTCTAAATTTCTTGTCTCTACTCATTTGGTATTTGGAGATGGGGTAGGAGCAGAAGATAGTCAATTCATAGTCAATATCAGGGGCTATAAAACAAGCCACAGCTATAAAACTCTTCCTTCTTATATCAACAGAATAACCTTTAAAATTGAGACAGAAAGTGGGCACTGATATCAAAGGGATTTATTACCCTTTGAAAGTTCAGTCTGTTTCAGTACTATCTTGAATGTGCCCTATTTTGTCTGATCTCAGAAACTCAGCAGAGTAGGGGCTGATTATTATTTGAATAAAGGACAAAAGACACAGCTTGGGAATACCAGTGTCTTAAGCTATGAGTTTGATGCCCAACCCTGAAAAAATAGAATAAAAAAGAAACTGTGTCCTCTTCGTTTGCTGCAACAGTTACCTGCACCTAAGTTCACTTGCCCATAGCCCTTCAATCAAGTGGTAGTGGGCTAAACATATCTACCGCAGCAGTCTAGGAAGTCATGAAACAGAGGCAGAGCTTTAGAGTTAAGAATCCAGAAAGCTTCCTTTCCCAATGTCCCAGCCATCCCAGAACTCTTACCTATCATGTTACTGTAGGTTATGGACAATTCTGGCTCTGCTCTAGTATTTCCAATGTCAGAAGTTCACTGTATTCTGGAGCAAATGCAGTGGTAGCCTCACCGATAATATGTGGGATGCTTCTAGACGTCAAGAGAGAACTGAGAAATAAAGGGCTGTGAGAGTCCTGACCTGGAGCTCAAGCCCAGAGTGGCTTCTAGATAAACCATCATAATTAGATAAACCAAACCTTTGCAAATTTCTACATTCAACAAAAGTTAAAGTGCTGTACTATTTATTATAGAAAAAGTAAGAAGTACCTGGGAATTCTGGCTGGACAATTAAAGAATGTGTGGCCCATTATTCAAGATGGTCTCAGAATTCAGCAACATAAGAGCATCTGTTAATATCTTGCTCCAGCCTAACTTCCCTCCTTCCCTTACCTTCTCTTGCTGTCCTTAGCCCTTCACCAACTGACAGCACCTATGTCCCCGCTGTAATGTGCTTTTTGCCATTTCACAAACCAGCTTCTTTGGCCCTCCATCCCTCTGTTCTACTCTCTTCCCTTAGCTTTGTCTAGCCCAAGGATGGTGTTAGAGACCGAGTGCCAAACTGCAACCCCTAACCCACTGATTTAACACATAGTGTCAACACTGCAATTAAACCTGAACTCTCAGGCTGGGGATTTAGCTCAGTGGTTCCAGCGCCTGCCTCACAAGTACAAGGTCCTGAGTTCAATTCCCAGTACCAAAAAACCCCAAAAAACAAAAAAACTGAAAGCTGAGATTTTAGTTTAGAAAAAGCAACTTATACATTAACATTTTTATCTTAAAAGAAAAACACAATAACACATGAGCCATTGGTTCTACCCTCCTCCCTGAAGCTGACCTGCCATGCTCCCGACTTCATTCTGACTCAGCACAGAGGTTTCTGCCTTTGGGAAACATGTTCTTCTGCAGCATAGAGTCAGCTATTACCATAATACTCATGTTTCAAGGATAAGCATTGTTTCTTTTTTACTTTTTGTGCTTGATATATAGAATAAATGAATAACTTGGTGTATCAGTGTTTAAATTAGAGATAGCTGAAACTCAGTGGACTTTGCTTTTTTGTGGAGTGTTCACCAGCTTTCTGTGACTGTATCTAACACCTGAGATAATCAACTTATAAAGAGAAAAGATTTATTTTGGCACACAGTTTTGGTAGTTCCAGTCCACAATTAGTTGATCTCATTGTTTTGAGCTTGTGGTTAGGCAGCAGAGCTAGGCAGGAAGGTATATCAGAGGAAAATTGTCTACCTCATCACCAAGAAATGAACGGGAAAGAGGAAGTGGCAGGTTCCCACAATCCCCTTCAAGAACACATCTCATGACCTAGAGACCTCAAGTGGGCCTCACCTTCTAAAGCTTCCAACACCTCCCAGGAGCACCACTCTGGGGACAAAGCCTTTAACCACATGGGCCTTCGGAGACTTTCAAACTTCCAAACTATAACATATGGTTATAATTTTCCTATACTATATCTTCCCTTTGTTTGAGTTCCAAATTCTGGAGATTCCAAATCTATATGATCTGAAATAAATGGCTGAGTTTTCACATCTTTCACTGAGTCAATGATGCAAAGTACCTCAAAGATTTAAAGGGTTGACTAAGATAATACTTAGAAAAGTACCTGGTGCAATAACATGGGCTAAACTATCATTGGTTTTTATTCTATTCCTATGATGACTATGCTTTTTGATCAGCCTGGGCTGAGGGATTAACAAGATAGTAAAAAAAAAAAAAGACTAAATTTCTACAATAAAATCAAGAAATCATTGGCATTAAACTAAAAGAAAATAAATGTGTAGTCAAAGAAGAACATGAATTTTTCTCTAAATTGCAACCCACATGCATCTCAGCAGATTCTTATTTCTTTGACACTTTTGGAAACTCAGTTCCAGTTCTAAGTTCCCAGAATTTCCCAAAAGGCTTTGAAAGACATCATACCTCGAACTCTAGTTAGATGTGGGGCACACAAAGAAGGGTCAAATAGCATCTCTACTCTTTATCCATTTCCTTTTGTGGCTTCTTGAATAAGCTAAATATCTGCACTATGGGAGAAACCTATCCTATTCACAGTGTAAATATTTCAGATGGTATTGGAAATCTATTTTCATTGCTCTGAATTTAGTTGGTGTTGGGACCAGCCTATCATCCTCTTCTACATAAAATTTGTTTTATTCTCAATTCAAGTCACAGGTCATGATTTAAGCTTTTCCTTCATGAAGCCAATTTATCCCAGTCCACCTAGACCTCATTTGCATTATGTTTTAAAGTTCTACCTAGTTCAATTTAAAATCACCCTAAAAGCATATCAAAAAAAAGTGTCATGGACGTGTTTTGTAGTTAATGAAAAACAGTGTCATTACCAGATCCATACATCTTAAAGAACAACTTTAATCTTATACAGATCTGTCGTAATTATTAGGCTGAGAACTATTGATTATTAATGGTAATTATTTGTTTCAAGAGTCCCTTCTGAAGTTCTGAAATTCAACTCACAGCACCTCCAGGCTGGACTTGCTGGGGGGGCTACTGCCCAGCTTGAGAACAGAAGAGAAGAGGGAGCTAAAACAGCCCAGTCCTGTCCTGTGGGCAGCCTCAAAGGAGATTGATGAAATCACAGATAGTCTTTAACCAAATACCAAACCTACCTGACAGAAACCACACAGAAATTCAAAGGGTCCAGGAGCAAGAGTGATGCATTTTAAACATACTCCCAGCCGTGGGTCTGTCAGTAACAAATTGGACTTGTCACTTTCTCCAAGCAAATGTAGTGAGGTCATTACCAATGTTAATGATCTGTGCTTGTCACAGGGGGAAGAAGCTGGAAGCAGAGTCTGGAAGAGCCCAGGGAAAGCTTTCATTTTCTTTTCTTTGGATTGTGTGTTAATACGACAAAAGCTACTTTTCTAGTCATCCTTCTGTAGAGTTTGGAAAACATCAGATGGTGTAAAATCTCTTGTATGTTCTGCTCCTCAGTGGACCAACCAACATTTACTTACTCCTAGGTAAGTGTTCAATATAGAAAAGTCAGGGAAATTGCCCTCCAGAAACAGTGTGTGTGTGTGTGTGTGTGTGTGTGTGTGTGTAAAGGTGGATTTTCCTTACAAGATGCAGACTTTCCAAGGGTGTCTGTGGAGAGACAGTGTTTTGAGAGTAGTATGTTTAAACAGGATCCAAATTGCCACAATCCATGTTCCTACTGAATATCACTGTTTTCCAGAGGAAGAGGTTTGAGCTAAAGGACAGGTGGGAACTCCGTGTCATTATAATAAACTGTTCTCATGGAGCAGCTCTACCTCCAGGAACAAAGCTCCTTTAATTCAACCTCCAAAATTAAAGATTTTTATTTAAGCATACACGCAATGCCATTAATAAGTACAGTTCACTTTTTAAGGCTTTTTCCCCAAACTTCCTTGGAGAAGCAAACAAGAGTAAAAACAGCATTTCTTCTTGTCCTACTTGTCACCATTTACTCTGTAGTAGATAACTCATGGAAATAATTCCATCTAAACCTTCTAAGCTCCAGCAATTACTTCAATGACCTAAACTTCAAAATAGAAACAAAAAAAATCTTAGTGTTGATAGCTTGGGTTGAAACTGGTTGAAAATTTAATAGCTAAGCACCCACAGAGATTACTAAAAATAAAAGGCTAAATGTTGCATTACATTAAAGGATATAATGGGTTTCAAAGAGAAGACTATTAAGCTGGGTATATTGAAATTGGGCTATTTATAGGCTGAACTCTCCTGAGTTTGTCAATAGCTTTGCATTTTCCTCTGAAATCAAACAACCTTCACAAGTCTCAGGTCTGGGCCCAGCTATCCACAAAAATTTAATAAAAGCTGTAATTAAAGATGGTTTAGGAGGGAAATGCATTTCATATTCTTGATATCATGGGTTGTTCACTAACTGTTATGATTTTCAGGGTTTTCTGGGGTTGGGGGCTGGAAGTCAATGGCAAAGACAACACAGATTAAAGAGACCCTTTTCCTTAGAACTCATAGTTTGATTTGCTTTGAAGACCTGAGTTTGAACTGGCCTGTGAGCTGGAAAAGTATCACGAACAAAGGGGAAGACAGACAAATCCCCAAATATGCAACATTAGGGAAGGACTTTAGAAGGAGCTTGGGTTTATTTCCCCCAATCTTTTGTCTAAGTCAACAGCTGTTCCTCATACTAAGCAGTGGAGTTGCTACACACTCTTCCCTACTGTAGGTCAACACTGCCTTTGCTTTGATTCTTGGGTCTTTGAAATACTACACACACACACACACACACGCATGCACACACGCATGCACACACATGTTGAATTTCTGCAGGGAAAATTTTAATTATTATTTTTTCAGGATTTCATCATTCTTCCCCTTTTGTTGTCATCTCATCTTGCCTCTTTCCCACATGAATTTCTTTAGCATACATACATTTCTCTTCCATCCTCTCTTCTCTTTTTCAAGCCTTAGAGAGCCATTCTTAGTCAAGAGACGACTACTTGTATGAGGCATCTCCCAGTATGAACCTGGCCTCGGTGTGAGCAGGTTTGAATCGCCTGCTGGCTGCATTTTTGATAAATCCTGAACATAGCATGCTATCAACCAGGGGTGGAGGAAGCCAGTGGCGTTTGACTGAGCAGCTCAAGGAGCACATTTTTCAGATATATTGGATTTTAAAAAGTCTGCATTAGATTTTGCCCCACAGGTGTGCTACTTATTTATTCCTTTAATTTCCAGGCCTTTGTGGATTTAAGAGGGCCTAAATCCATAGGAACAAATTAAACTGAAGCCTTTTTAAATTCAGCTTAAACCCAAGATACAAAGAGGAAGTAAAATCAATGGTAATTCTGAAATTAGTGAGAAGTGCTTTCCTTCCAGCATATTGAACAACTATGTTCAAAATCTAACAGTAGGCAATGGATTAAGCATGAAGTAATATAGGGTGATACATGTATATGTCAACTTTTGCTGTGGCAGTAGCCAGGTCTGAAATGTCAGTAGTTAATAACACACATTTATTTTCTATTCATGGGTCAGTGGATTGGCTGTGGTTCAACTGGTCCGAGCCTGGCTTAGCTGGGCTTGGCTTAAGTTTGGCTTCAGTTAGGTAAAGGCATCCTCTATTAGTCCTCATTCTGGAAAGCAAGCTCAAGAAGCACCCACGAACTGGGGCATGCTGTTCTGGTAACAGAGGACCAGTGCTGGAGAGTATGATTCTCAAATCCTACAAGCGGAGTTGATACAATGTCACTGCAATCCACATTTCATTGTTCCAAGCAAATCACAAGGACCAAGCTCAAAATCAATGGGGCATGGAAGGTATGGTATAATAAAAAGTAAATATTTGGACTTCATCTTTGATTCGTGGTTAAACCATTGGCATTTAGTTTTTTGTATGCTAATGAGACACCTGGACAAAGTTAAATTTTTCAGCCTCCTCCAGAAAGAGAAGAGGTGCTGGTGACTGACCTCAGTTGCCAATACCTGGTAATTTAATCAGTCAAACCTGCACACAAACTCCTAAGCAGTGGTTTTGGGGGCTTCCAGTATGATGAACACATCAATGTGCTAGGGCAAGGTGTGCCCAGACTGGGTTTGGAAGCTCTACACCTTCCCACCTTTACGTAGAGGCTCTTCCATTTGGCTGTTCTAAGTTACATCTTTAATGATAAGCCAGTAATGGCAAGTAAAGCACCTGCCTGAGTTCTGTGAGTCATTCTAGAAATTAAAGCAGAGTCATTGAAGCTGAGGGGAGATGTTTGTTTTAACCTTTGAGCTGTTAAGTTATCAAGCAGAAGAGTGGGTGGCGTTGGGACTGTATTTGAAGATACATTTTTGTGGACTTAGTCCCTAACCTGCAGGATTGGCACTAACTATAACAAGTTAATATCAGAATTAAATTGAAGTGTTGGACACTATATTAGTGTTAGAAAATTATAGAATGATTGGTGTTGGGATACTGTACTCAGTGTAAAAGACTCATCATGCAATGGTATTCTAACCATGAGGAAAACATGGAATAAAAACATAATTAAATATAATCTACCATATGATATTTTGGTACAGATTTAAATGCATTACAAATACTTAGCACTGTTGCGTATTCTTGAACCTTAAATTCTTAGTCCACTTCCTACTCAATTGAGGCAAATGATATTATTCCTTTCTTTAATAAAATACCAATAACATTGAATATTATCCAGGAGACCTCTGCTTCCTAGTCATTTCATATGAATAATGTATATTTTGGGTTCCTAGGTGGGCTTCAAGTACCTGAAGAAGATGCTCCATCTTGTCTAGTCCCTGTTTGATTTCTACAAAATCTGGCACATAGATAGTTCCAGGTATCTTCTGTCTATTGATTTGCAATAGTGTTGGTAGCAAAGCTTTTACTATCTTACGTATATAATTATGAAGACATATACAGTAAAACCTTGCTTTGCAGGCATAATTTTTTCCAGAAACATGGTTGTAATTCAAAGCACTTTTATATCAACATAAATTTCCCCATAAGAAATAATGCAAATTCAGATGATTTGTTTCACAATCTATATAAAAAGGATTAAAATATTGTAATATAGTACAAAATAATAAAGAAAATGCAAAATGTAAAGAAAAATAAACAAATTAACCTGTACTTACCTTTATAAACCTTCATGGCTGGTGTGAGAAAGACAAGAGGGAGAAGAGTTATTGTGTAGGAGGACTTTCACTATCACTAATGGAATCACTACTGTCTATTGGCTCAATGGAATCTTTTTCTTTTCATGCAACTTTAACAAGGGACCTACCCATTGACAATTTCTTAGCCTCCTTTGGAGGATTTTGCAGAATTGTGACATGGCATTGCTGTTAAACAGTTTCATCACTCACATTGCTGCAGCCTTATTTGGGTGGTGTTTTCTACAAAATTCTGTACTGTTTCCCACATTTTACACATCTCCCCAGTCTCCTCCTCTGCAAAGGAGATCTCTTCCATAACCTCTTGTTATTGGAAGACAATCACCCACAATCCTGCCAAGGTGGAGGGGGGAGTGCAACAATTGGCTTAGTTCTGATCATGTTACATTCAGTGTTACATACTACTTACTTATCACTCATTTATCAAGTCAAAATCTATTGGAAATATTTGCTTATCTTGAACGCTCACAAAACTACTCATAATCCAGGGTTTTACTGTTTTCAAAGCATGGTGAAAAGATACCCCAAGCATATGATATATTTATTTTCTCAAGGTCCACAGAAATCATTGGCTTTTGTCTCTCGCTCCAATTTCAGAGTTTAAAAAAAAGATGGCAAAGAAATGTGAAACATCACAGGTATATACAGCACAGTGCAGGAGGTGGCTCTTTCTTTGACAGCTTGGATCCTTACTATCATCTGTAGAGGGATTCTATCAGCACCACTTCCATGCCCAGTTGCCCCAGCGAGGAAACAAACTAAAAAAATCAGTGCCATAATGGCACAATGATTATGCAATTGAGCCAACATTTTAACTTAATCCTATGTAACAAAAGCTTCTTCCTCTACTCTGCATTTTTCCACAGTGATGTTTGTGGGCCTCATCTTAAGAAAAGAGATGTTGGCATGTATATTATGAAATTTATCAAATGTTACTTATATAGAGAGGAGAAAGGGATAAAGTAAGGACCTGTTCACTCTGTCACAGAAGTTGTTCATAATTAGGGTTCACCTACTTATTTTCCAGAGCCCACTATGTCTCTTATATTCAAAGGTCCTTCTAAACATCCTTCTAAAAGTGGGCAAACAGTTCACAAAAGAAGATAAACAGAGAACAAATAAACACAGGAAAAAATACCCAACATTAGGGAAAAGCAAATTATTAGGGAATTATTAGCAAATTATTAGGGAAAATCAATCATTAGGGAAAAGAAAATTAAAGCTACAGTGAACTACTCCCTACATCACACTTATTAGAATGGCTGAGGTCAAAAAACAACTACAAGAATAGACAATGATACATAGCCAGGCATGGTGATATATGCCTATATTCCCAGAATTCAGATGACTGAGGCAGGGGGATTGCCAGGAGTTTGAGGCCAGCCTGGGGTACATGGTGAGTTGAAGGACAGTGTGAAATGCATGGTGAGACCCTGTCTCAAAACAAACAACCAAACAACCCAAACAAATAAGTATAAACAGTGATGTAGAGTAAGTGGAGTTTCCTAAACTGTATTCACAGTAAAAGCATAAAACAGGACCAGGGATTTAGTTCAGTGGTTCTGCCACCTCCCTTGCAAGCGCAAGGTCCTGAGTTCAATCCCTGGCACCAAAAAAAAACAAAAAACAAAACAAAAAACAAAAGGAGGTAAGCCAATCCTAGTGCCCAGGAGGAGGCTCCCGGGATGCCATTCCACCTCTCCCAGGGCAGAGGAGGTGAGCCACGTGGGCGCCAGCAGCACCCGTGCCCCACCCCCATGGAAATGAGAAGACATGTAAACAAGCCTCAAAACCAGACTTCCAGATCACCTAGAGCAACCCCAAAGGGAAACAAGATAGAACACTCTGATACTCAAACACCTGGACTCCCTGAACTGGCAACAAAAGAGGATCTGGGAAAAATGAAATCAGAAATAATTTCTCAGATAACAGCAGAGATTGTGCCCATAGTGCAAGACATGAATAATCAATCTAGAGAGGACACAGATAAAAAAAATTGAGGAACTGAGGATCATGATGGAATCCCAACATAGGAAAAAAATGGAATCCATAAAACAGATTCAAGCAGATTTCCAGGAGATTAAAAACTCCATTGAAAGTCTATGCAGCAGAATGAACAAATGGGAGGACAGAATTTCAGATATAGAAGATAAGATTGCAATTAGGCCAGGAAAAGAAAAATTGCTTTAAAATTGTAAGGGACCATGAGAAATCAATCCAGCAGCTGCTAGATGATGCAAAAAAGAATAACATAAGACTGATTAGAGTCAACAAAGAAACAGGAGAGAGTGCAGATGACATAAAAAAATTGTTCAGAGAAGTGATAGCAGAAAACTTCCCAAGCAGGGGAAAAGAACTTGACATACAGATAAGTGAGGCATATAGGAGTCCAAGTAGCCTTGATGAAAAAGAATCTACACATAGGTATATGATTGGTAGGATTCCAGAAACCCAACAGAAGAACAAAATTTTACAAGCAATGAGAGAAAAGAAACAAATCACACACAAAGGAAAGCCCATCAGAATCACAGCAGACTTCTCAATGCAAACCCTCAAGGCAAGAAGAGCTTGGAGTGACATATTTCAAGCCCTAAAGGCAAACAGCCTCCAACCCAGATTGATGTAGCCTGCAAACCTATCTTTCAAAATTGATGGAGAAGTAATATACTTTCATGACAAATAGAACCTTAGGAACTTCATGAATACCAAACCAGCACTCCAAAAAATTTTAGACAAAATCCTAGGAAAAGACAATGAGGATCACAACCCCAGGAAGCCCAGCAGAATGAATCCATTGGGCGTGAAAAATTAAACACAAAGGGGGAGAATCCAACAAAAAGAAAAAGTCATGACAAGGCTTTTACAACTTTTAACTTCATTTCCCTAATGAGTGTATAATTCAATCTTGTTATTGTACTGATTAGTATTTTTCTGATTCTAGTGTTGCACACTTTTCCTTGTGCTGTACTGGCTGGCCATTCATCATCTTCTTGTGTCTACTTTTTAATTGGGTTGTCTATTAATGAGCTGCAAGAGTTCGTTATATATTCTTCTCATAGGTTATATGCATTGTAAATATGGTCTGTTTAAGGACTACTTTTCATTTTAATGATGTCATTTAAAGTTCTAAATTTTGATGGAATCTCATTTATCAATTTTTTTCTTTTATACATCATGTTTTTTGTATCCTAGGTAGTTCTTGCCTACCTGAAATTCATAAACATTTTCCCTTACAATTTCTTCTTAAAGTTTTATAGTTTTAATCTTTCATATTTAGGTTCATAGATCCTTTCAAGTTATTTTTATGTATGGAAATAAAGGGTTGAGGTTAATTTTTTATATACAGATACCAGGTGTTCTAGTGCCATTTGCTGAAAGCACTATCTTTTCCTCTGCTCTTGAATTGAGTTTATATTCTATGTTAATGTTAACTAATCTTTCAAAACTCAGTGGACCATATATGTGTGGTTCTATTTCTAGATTCTCTGTTTTATTCAAATGATCTATATGTCTTTCCTTACACCAACACTGCCTTGATTCAACTGTAGCTTTAGAGGAAGTCTTAAAATTAGGTACTAAAAGTTTTCCAACACTTTTTTTTCTTTTTCTTTTTACTTTTCTAGGTCCTTTGTACTCCTACATAACTTTTAAATTTCAATATCC
Organism: Heterocephalus glaber; assembly: GCF_053883595.1. NCBI lineage: Eukaryota > Metazoa > Chordata > Mammalia > Rodentia > Bathyergidae > Heterocephalus > Heterocephalus glaber. Next base: position 38,580,656 of record NW_028258308.1, read on the forward strand.
AATTCTTCATTTATAGCAAGTATTCATGGACCTGAATTTTTATATATACCTTGTGTTTTCTAATCCTACTAAATTCACATACAAGTTCTAGGGGCTCCTAGAGATTTCTTAGTGTTTTCTTTGTAGATGATCATTTCATCTACATATGAAGATTTTCTTCTCCCTTGCCAATCCTATCCTAATGGTGTCATTTTATTGCCAGACAATTTTGGGTTTAGGCCCATGTTTCAAAGTTTAACAGACAGATGAAGGGTAGGCATATCTGCCCTTGTTCCCCACCTTAGGGAGAAAGAATTGTATCTTCTCCATTTTTATAAGGCATTTTTGCTGGAAGTATGGAGTACATGTCTTTGATCTGTTGAGAAGGTTCTGTTCTACTTCTAGTTTCCTGATAGCTTCTACCATGAACAGCTGTAGAATTTAGTCCAATACTTTTTCTTCAACTAGTGACAGGATCATATGCCTTTTTCCTTTCCTCTGTTAAAATGATGACTTTTGGGGGTGGATCTTCCAATGATGAACCAGTGCTGCCATTCCTGTAATAAAACCACTCTCTACATCCTGCCAGATCTGACTTCTAATAGTTTGTTTTGTTAAACAAATTTCTATCTATGTTCATACTTTTTTTTTCTATTATCTTTATCCAGTTTTAGGATTAGCACCATGTTGATCTCCTAAAGAGAGGGGAGAAGTGTTCCTTCTTTTTTCTGCTTTAAATGTTTGATATAATTTATCAGTTAAGATGTTTATGAGCCTGCTGTTGTCATATAGGTAGGTTTTCAAGCTAGGAATATACTTTCTTTAATAGGTGCTATTCAAATTTTATATTTCCTCCAGAGTTAGTTTCATTAATTTGTCTTCCAAGGTACTTCTTAGAAGTTGTCAAATTTATTTCAAACAAGATTTTTGTAACATGCTTTCTATATCCTTTTAAATTCTGTAAAATCTGTGGTCATGTCTCCTAGATCTTAATATTGTAATTTTAAAAAGGTATAATTCATAATGTGTAATAGGGAGAAAAGGTTCAAAGAAGCAGGGGAAGTGGGAGAGGTAGGGGAAAGGAAAGAAGGGAAAAGAAAAAATATGAGAAAAGAAAAAAATGGAAACAAAGTCTTTGCAAATAGGGAAGGGTGGAGGGGATGTAAGAAGGGCAGGGGAAGGGGAAAAAAATAAGAACCTAGATACTCATGTAATGGTACAAGATACCAATGATGAATATAACTGTATTTTATACCTAAAATGTACCAATAAACTTAATGGGGGAAAAAAACATAAAACAAAATTTTACAGCCACTATGTAAAACAATTTTCAGCTTTCTAAAAGGGTAAACAAGGGGCGGGGTATTTAGCTCAGTGGTTCCACCAACCACCTGCCTTTCAAGCACAGGGTTCTGAGTTCGATCCCCGGTACCAAAAATAAAAATAAAAAATAAAAAATAAAAGGATAAACAAACTATATAGCCCAACCATTTAATGATTAGGTGTTTACTAATGAAAAACAAAAACATTTGTATATAAAAAACTGTACATTTATGTTCACAGCAGCCTGATTTGTAATGACCCCAAACTGAAAATAACCTAAGAGTTATTAAGAAATGCATGTATATAAACAGTAATATATTCAAGCAATGGAATGTGATTCAATGATAAAAATAAACTATGGATACACATAACAACATGGATGAATCTCAAAATAATTATATTGAGTGAAATAGATTTCTCTCATAAATACCATATTATTCAATTTCTATGAAATTCCAGAAAATGAAAATGATTTATAGTGAGAGCAAATCAGTGTTTAGACAGATGAGGGGTAAGAAGATGTGGAGAGAGAAAAAATTACAAAAGAACACAAGGAAACTTTTGGAGCTGACAGATGTTTATTATTTTGATTTTTGGTATGATTTCATGGGCATATTATTGTATCAAAGCTTAGGTTATACCTTTGAAGTATGCAGTTTACTGTATGCTAATCAAACCCCAATAAGCCATTTCTAAAAAGTGTATCACAGAAGCAGATCACAAAGACTAATTTCAAACTTGAAAGCTAAGACCAGTGTGTGGCACATTGTAAGCACTGTATATGACACAGAGGAGAAGCGCCTGACTCTCCCTTTCTTCCTCTGCTGGCCAGAAGGGGGTGAGGTTTGGCCACTGCTGCCACACTCCCTTTGCTCTCCTTCTCACACGCTTCTTCCCAGAATGGACCGGGACAGCTTGGCTCTCTGTCCTCCCTGGTTATTTAGTATCTACTCTCCTCCAGGACACTTTGACAGGAAGTGCAGTTTAGCTGTCTGCTGTGATGGCCCTCTCTTGTTCTCACCACTTCAAATGCTACTGCTGCTTCTTTGAAGAAGATGGAGGACCTCCTAAAGGGGTTAAGATTAGGGAGGGAAGGATCTTCTTCTTCTCTCAACATCCATCAACCCGCCAAACCCCACCAAACCCCAATTAGCTGTGTTGAACACAGCTAGCCCTCCTGAAAATTCCTTTGGCCTGCCATTTTTCCCAGAAAGGTGACAAGTTTCAATCAAATGGTTCAGGTCTCCCCACTCCTTCATTGAATCACTGCCATGACAATTGCAGTTTTCCTAGAGTCCCACACTCACTTGAAGCAATTACAGGCTTGCACTTAAACCAATCAGCAGCCTGGAATTTGAACCAATCACAGATCCACTTGGATCAATCATAGGTACTCTGAACAGCAGTGCTCTCCTCACACATCTCAGGTTGATCTAGGAGGGTCCCCTCTGGTGTCCTGACCCCTGTGCTGCTGGACAGGTACTGTTAAAAAAGAGCCTTGCCCTGGTCCCCTAAATCTGCTCGTGATTTATCTCGAGTAGTATGAGCTCAGAAGGTCCTGTAAGTCCAGTCAGGATTCTTGTCCCTAGTGGTGTGGATAGAGTAGTTGATTAAAAGAAAGAGCAATAAACCCTTGTCGCTGTTACTCTTGAAGAGCTCCAGAACCCAGCATCCAATGAAGATCAATGACAGAAAGTGGCACCCAGCAGTCTTCCAGTGGCATCCAGCCCAAGCTGGTATCAAAAGTGCCCAGCAGCAGCACAGACTGGCAGTGGGTTGTGCCAACTGATGGCATCCAGCATTATTTGGCATCATACAGTGGCATCAGGGCCACTAGCAGAGCTGTACTTTGCTGATTCATGATTTCTATCTGAATCAACTGAAAGAACCTTCGACTGATTGGTGACATGTACATGATAAGATCCTAGCACTATTATTCTTACTGTCAGGAAAGGATGTTTCTGAGCTACTGCTGGCATTAGGTATAATCTGCAAAGCTCCACTTTCTACTCTCTGAGGTGACTGCCTTCCCAGTCACTGCTCAATCATGGCAGAGTTACCAAGATCTAGGGCAAAGCCTTAACAGGAACTCTGCCCAAGATACACTCCTTCATGTCTACTTTTCATGTGCTGAGAGGTATGCTAGGAAATCAGAGTCTGTTCTGTGTGAAGTCCTCTGCTTCTAATAAGGAAGGCCTATGGTAAGCCTTAACAGGACACCATGACTCAGCATTACTGAGCCGGTAAGCTTCAACACTGTCAACCAACTTTCCCTTCAACTACCTCAAATGCTGAAATGGCACTCAAAACTTTTTGAAAGTTTCATTGGTTCTTGGGGAACTAGGAATGAAACTAGCTCAGCTCGAGTATTCATCAGAATCCAAATGCTTCAGCTCCAACACAAGTATGTTTTAAAGGCTTATATTATCTTCACTCTTGTACTTGCACATCATTGTGTTCTAATATTGCTGGTTATTCTATCTTCATCTTGCACAAATTTCTATAGAAACCCAAAAAACCCTTAGGAAGCTGGTTTGGAATTATAAGCATGTGAGAGTTTATCTTCAGGTGGGAACTATAAACAGGAAAGAACATTTATCAGGAACACTGTGGACTGGCCAGCAGTCACCAGCAGTGCACAAATGACTACATTTTCAGGTTAGGACCAGCTGATCACTGACCCAAAAGCTTGAGAGGAACTGAAATTCTACAGAGATTGGTTTGAAGAACATGATCATTATCAACATTTCTAAGCCCTGATAATATTCATCTTCATTGTTTAATAAAATCTTTTGCTCTCCACTTTGTCCCAGCCACCTTATGCATATACAAGTTTTCCTATACTTTAGTGATCACTAGTAGAGAAAATAGGGAATAAATGTAAAATTCATATCATCTTTATCTCTACCATCAAGTATGAATTTTAGTGTTGTCTGCCACTTTTTGACCAAGCTCCTGAATGAAAAATTAAAGAAGATTGGACTCAGGTTGGATAGAACATGATCATTGTCTTCATATTTTTGTCTTCATTTTATAGTAAAGAAAATTCAACCTCATTTACACCAAGGAGCCTATCCATTGCATCCCTGGCATCTAAAACATATGACCGGTGGGTTACTTTGTATTACAAAGAGACAGAGAAAAAAATTATTTTATACTGTGTTAAGAATTTATTCATTCACCTCTATTTTATAGATGATAAAATAAGATACAAGATGTAAGTGACTTAGGGGGAAAAACTAGTTTAGTTACAGAACCAATATTTCAAAAGTAAATTTTTATTGAAATATAAAAGGCATACAGAAATGGTCATTTATCATAATTGATTACATAGATGAATTTTAACAAATTGAACATATCTGTAACTAACCCTTACAATCAAAAAATAGAAAATTACCTGTCCCCTAGTAGTCTTCCTCATGTCCTATCCTAGTAAATAATTTTTGGCAAATTAACCACTATTCTAACAATTAATATCATAAATTAGTTTTTCTTGCTTTTGAACTTCACCTAAAAGAATGACATGCCATATTTGTTACTGGCTTCTTTCACTCAACATATTTGTTAGATACTGACATGTCACATATGTATAATAGTTTTTTCACTCTTCTCATATGATACTTTATTGCATAAATATACCACCATACAGTCATCTATTTATCTGTTTTACTTGTAATAAACATCTACTTTTTTCTAGCTTAGAAATATTGCAAATAACTCTACTATGAATATTCATGTACATGTGCAAGTATCTTTCAGGTACATAACTAAGGGAGAGAGATGGAAAGTCAGGGGTACCTATATATTCAGCTTTAGTACAGATTGCCAGATTCCTAAACTCATAGTTCTGATTTATACCTCAAGTTTTTTCATTTTAACAATTATAGTAATGTGTTATTGTTATTTAATTTGCATATCCACAATAATGAAATTTATATATATATATATATATATGTCACATGGATAACCTTTCTGTGAATTGCTTTTTCAAGATTGCCTTTGGCTGCGGATTTAGCTCAGTGGTTCCGTTGCCTCGCAAGTGCAAGGTCCTGAATTTGATCCCTGGTACCAAAAAAAAAACAACAAGATTGTCTTACTTTCCCCATTGAATTGTTCTCATATTGATTTTTTAAGAATCTTTATATATCCTGGATGTGAATCGTGTGAGAAAATTACATGTTGCAAATACCTTGCTCCACTATGGCTTGCCTTTTTATTTCAAATATTTGGTCAATAATAGCTTTTAGTAGGTTTAATTTTAATGTTTTCTTTAAAAATTTTATTTATGATTAGTACTTTTTGTGACCTACTTAAATCATCTTTGCCTATGCTGCGATTATGTAGTTATTCCCCTACATTTTCTCAAAAAAATTAAACTTTAAAATTGAGCTTTGTATATGATGTGGTGTAGGAGTTAAGATGCAGTTTTCCAATTTTAGTATATATATGGTGCCGAAGTGAGCACAAGATGTAATTTTCCCATATGAATTTCTAATTAACTGTATACCATTTACTGAAAACTAGAAAAGGCCCCTGTAGTCCTCTTTCCTTGAGGTTTCAAATTTTCATAAGACACATGAGCACATACCTAGGAGTCTCTTTCTGAACTTTTATTTTTTTCTATCAGCCTCTTTGTGCTTGAAGTAATTTCACACTATTTCATTTTCAGTTGGTAATGAATATTTGTTTAACTAATTTGTTAAAGTGTTATATAATGGATGATTGTTGGGTTAAATCAAATACATTTTCTGCATTTGAAAAATGAACATTATTTTTGTGTTTTTTTCCTATTGGAATTGAATTTTTAATGTTAAAACAAATCTATAATATAAAATAATTTAAATTAATCTTTTATAAAACCATTGCATATAAATGTATGCAAAAGGCTAATATTTTATGTAAGCTTTTGTATTTATGCTTATTATTTATTGATCTATACTGTGGGGTTTTTTTTATTTAAAAAAATTTTTTTATTAAATTCTTTTATTGGTACATTGTAGGTATACAACACAATTACATTTCTCATTGGGAATTGTACCTTTACATAATGCATCTTGGTTCTTATCTTTTCCCCATTCCTAGCCCTCCCTTCATGCCCTCCACCCTTCCCTATTTACAAAGAATTTATTTCCATTTTTTCCATTTCGTATCATTTTTCCTTTCCCTTCTTTCCTTTCCCCTGCCCCTCCCACTACCCCTACACATTTGGACCTTTTCTTCCTAGTTTACATTTTTGATTATTCATTCTAATCATTGGTACATTTTAGGTATACAATATAATGACATTCATCATTGGAAATTTGCACCTTTACATAGTCTCGCTTGGTTCTTGTTTTTCACCCTTGCCCAGCCCTCCCTTCAACCCCTCCAGTCCTCCCTATTTACAAAGATTTTGTTCCTATTTTTCCTTTTTCTCATATTAATCCCATTCCCTTCTATCCTTTCCTCTAGCTCTCCCACTTCCTTCCCCTTTGCCCCTTTTCTTCCTATTTCACACCACCTATTATACATTTAGTCCTTATTTACACTTTCAGTTTCTCACACCAGAGAAACTATTCAGTATTTATTCATGTGTGTCCTATTTATTTCACTTAAGAGTATCGCCTCAATGTGCATCCACTTAGCTATAAATGTCTCTAATTTCTCATTTTTGATGGCTGAGTAGTACTCCATTCTATAAAAAAACCCACATTTTCTTTATCCAGTCTCCAGTTGATGGACATTTGGGCTGTTTCCAAGTTTTAGCTATTACAAACTGTGCTGCTATGAACATGGGTGCACATATATCACTGTGGTATGATTCTTTTAACTCTTTGGGGAAGATCCCCAGCAGTGGAATAGTGGGGTCAAATGGGACTTCCAGTCCTAGTTCTTTGAGGTTTCTCCATACTGATTTCCACAGTGGTTGCATCAGTCTACACTCCCACCAGCAGTGGAGCAGGGTTCCTCTTTCTCCACAGCCCCACCAGCATTTGCTATTGGTTGATTTCATGATAGCAGCCATTCTTTCTGGAGTGAAGTGGAATCTCAGAGTTGTTTTCATTTGCATCTCTTGAATGACCAGTGACGTTGAACATTTTTTCATGTATTTATTTGCTATTTCTACTTCTTTGTCTGAAAAATGTCTGTTCATTTCAGATGCCCATTTTTGGATTGGGCCCTTAAATTTAGGGAGGTCTGATCTTTTTAATTTCTTTATAGATTCGAGATAGTAGACCTTTGTCTGAGGACAAGCAGGTGAAGATGTTTTCCCACATTGTGGGTTGTCTCTTCAAAATGCTGGTGGTTTCTCTTGCTGTGCAGAAGCCTTTTAATAAGAAGAGATCCCATTTGTTGAGTGTTTGTGCTAGTTCATGGACAACTGAGGTTTTGTTCATAAAATCTTTTCGTACACCGATGTCTTCAAGGGTTCTACCTAACCTCTGTTCCAACTGGTTCAGAGTTTCTATTTTAATATTTAGATCTTTAATCTGTTTTGATTTTAGTTTAGTGCATGGTGAGAGATACAGGTCTAGTTTTAATCTTTGGCAAGTTGAAGCCCAATTTTTCCAGCACCATTTATTAAAGAGGCTATCTTTCCTCCAGTGATGGTGTTTGGCTCCTTTATCAAAGATGAGATGGCTGAGTGTGTCTGGCATTGTTTCTGCATCTTCTAATCTGTTCCACTGGTCCTCAAGTCTGTTTCTTTGCCAGTACCATGCTGCTTATATCACAGTAGCTTTGTAGTATAGTTGCAGGTTGGGGATTGTGATACCCCCTGCCATGTCTCTGTTACCTAGAATTGCTTTTGCTATTCTGGGTCTCTTCTTGTTCCAAATGAAGTTTTGGATTGTTTTCTCAAGGTCCATGAAGTATGCTGCTGGGATCTCAATTGGAATTGCACTAAATCTATATAGCAGTTTTGGAAGTATGGCCATTTTCACTATATTAATCCTTCCTACCCAGGAGCAGGGGATGTCTGTCCATTTGCTGATATCATCTTCAATCTCTCTTTTCAGAGTGCCATAGTTTTCAGAGAAGAGGTCTTTCATTTCTTTCGTTAGGATGATTCCTAGGTATTTCAGTTTTTTGGATGCTATTGTGAAAGGAATTATTTACCCTATTTCTCTCTCAGTGAGTCTGTCATTGGTGTAGAGGAAAGCTATTGATTTTTGTGTGTTGACCTTGTAACCAGCTACTTGACTGAATTTGTTTATTAAGTCTAGAAGACTTTTGGTGGAGTTCTTGGGGTCTTCTATATAGAGTATCATGTCATCTGCAAATAATGACAATTTGACTTCTTCATTTCCTATCTTTATTCCTTTTATTTCTTTCTCTTGTCTAATTGCCATGGCTAATGTTTCCAGAACTATATTGAACAAGAGTGGTGATAGTGGACATCCTTGTCTTGTTCCTGATTTGAGTGTGAAGAATTTCAGTTTTTGACCATTTACTATGATATAGGCTGTTGGTTTTTCCTAGATGGCTTCTATCAGTTTGAGGTAGAGACCATCTATTCCATTTTTTTGTAGGGTTTTTATCATAAATGCATGTTGGATTTTGTCAAATGCTTTTTCTGTGTCTATGGAGATAATCATATGGTTTTTGTCCTTGGCTCTATTGATATAGTGTATTACATTGATTGATTTTCATGTATTGAACCATCCCTGCATCCTGGGATGAATCCCACTTGATCAGGGTGTATGATCTTCTTGATGATCTTCTGCATTCTGTTTGCCATTATCTTATTAAGGATTTTTGCATCTATGTTCATTAGTGAGATTGGCCTATAGTTCTCTTTTTCAGTTGGGTCTTTCTCTGCTTTGGGGATCAAGTTGATGCTTGCTTCCAGGAATGAATTTGGGAGTATTGCTTCCCTTTCAATTTCATGGAAGAGTTTAAACAGTAATGGCAGCAGTTCCTCTGTAAATGTCTTGTAGAATTCAGCAGTGAAGCCATCAGGGCCCAGGCTTTTCTTAGTTGATAAGTTTTTAATTACATTTTCAATTTCATTGGTTGATATTGGTTTGTTCAGAATTTTTAGGTCTTCTCGTTCAACTTTGGTAATTCATATGTATCTAGGAACCTGCCCATTTCTTCTGTGTTGTCCATCTTATTGGCATATAGGTTCTGGAAGTAGGTATTGATGATACTCTGGATTTCTGCTGGGTCTGTTGTCATTTCACCCTTTTCATTCCTAATTTCATGGATTTGGGCCTTTTCTTTCCTTTTTCTGACAAGGTTGGCTAAAGGTTTGTCAATTTTGTTGATTCTTTCAAAGAACAAACTCTTGGCTTCATTGATTTTTTTGTATCATTCTCTTAATCTCGATTGCATTGATTTCTCCTCTGATGTTTATAATTTCCTCCCTTGTATGAGCTTTGGGGTTGTCCTGCTCTTCTTTTTCTAGAAGGTTGAGGTTCAGCTTCAGGTTGTTTAGTTGGGCTCATTCTGTTTTTCTAATATGCATATTCACTGCTCTGAATTTCCCTCATAAGACTGCTTTCATTGTGTCCCATAGATTCCAATATGTTGTATTGTCATTGTCATTTAATTGAAAGAACTGTCTGATATCTTCTTTAATTTCCTCTGTGACCCATTGGTTATTCAGAAGTGTGTTGTTCAATTTCCATGTGTTTATGAAATTTTTCCAGTTTCTTTTGCTATGGATCTCCACTTTCATTGCACTATGGTCTGATAATATACAGGGGATAACTTCAATTCCTTTGCACTTACTTAAACATGTTCTATGTGTGAGTATGTGGTCTATTTTGGAGAATGACCCATGTGCAGCTGAGAAGAATGTGTATTCCGATTTTGTTGGGTAGAAGACTCTGTAAACATCTGTTAAGTTCATTTGTTCAAGAGTTTGATTGAGTTCCAGTATTTCATTACTTATTTTTTGCTTAGTTGATCTATCTATTTGTGACAGTGGGTTGTTGAGGTCCCCCACCACAATTGTATTAGTGCATATATGACTTTTCATGTCTGTTAGTATTTGTTTTATATAGTTGGGCACACTAGTGTTTGGTGCATAGATATTTATGATTGTCATCTCTTCCTCTTGGATTCTTCCCTTTACAAGGATATAGTGTCCTTCTTCATCTCTCTTAATCAGTGTTGGTTTGAAATCTACTTGATCTGCAAAGAGGGTAGCTATTCCTGCTTTTTTTCGGGTTCCTACCACATGGAGTATTGTTTTCCACCCTTTAACTTTCAATCTATGAGTTTCCTCTTGAATTAAGTGTGTTTCTTGTAAACAGCATATTGTTGGATTTTGCTTCTTGTCCCATTCTGCCAGTCTATTTCTTTTGATTGGTGAATGGAGACCATTATCATTGATAGTTATAACTGAAATGTATTGACTTGTCATTGCCATGACTTTTTCTTTTTGTTGGGTTCTCCCCTTTTACATTTAATTGCTTGTCATGCCAAATGGGTTCATTCTGCTTTGCTTCCTGGGGTTGTGATCCTCAATGTCTGTTCCTAGGATATTGTGTAAAATTCTTTGGAGTGCTGGTTTGGTATTCACGAAGTTCCTAAGGCGCTCTTTGTCATGAAAGTATCTTATTTCTCCATCCATTTTGAAAGATTGTTTTGCAGGGTACATCAATCTGGGTTGGAGGCTGTTTTCTTTGAGGGCTTGGAATATGTCACTCCAAGCTCTTCTTGCCTTGATGGTTTGTGTTGAGAAGTCTGCTGTGATTCTGATGGGCTTTCCTTTGTATGTGATTTGTTTCTTTTCTCTGACTGCTTGTAGAACTTTGTTCTTCTGTTGAGTTTCTGGAATCTTAACAATTATATGCCTATGTGTAGATTTTTTTGATCGAGTCTATTTGGAGTCCTATATGCCTCACTTATCTGTATCAAGCTCTTTTCCTCTGCTTGGGAAGTTTTCTGCCATTATTTCTGTGAAGAGATTTTTTATGTCATCTCCACTCTCTCCTGTTTTTTCATTGAGTCCAGTCAGTCTTATGTTATTCTTCTTTGCATCCTCTAGCAGCTGCTGGATTGATTTCTCATGTTCCCTTATCATTTTGAAGCAATTTTTCTTTTCCTGGTCACTAATTGCAATCTTATCTTCTATATCTGAAATTCTGTCCTCACACTGGCTCATTCTGCTATGTAGACTTTCAATGGAGTTTTTCATGTCCTGGAAATCTATTTGCATCTGTTTTATGGATTCCATTTGTTTCTTATGTTGGGATTCCGTCATGTTCCTGAGCTCTTCTCTAGATTTATTAATCATGTCTTGTACTAGGGGCACAATTTCTCCTGTTATCTGAGAAATTATTTCTGATTTTATTTTTTCCAGATCCCCTTTTGTTGGCAGTTCAGTGGGTCCAGGTGGTTGAGTATCAGAGTGTTCTATCTCATTTCCCTTTGGGGTTGCTGCAGGTGATCTGGAAGTCTGTTTTAGAGACTTATTTACATGTTTTCTCATTTCGACTGGGGCGGGGGGGCTGTTAGTGCCTGCACGGATTACCTCCTCTGAGCTGGGAGAGTTGGGACAGGGGCCTGGAGCAGCAGTAGGTATGGTGACCCAAAAGCCCTTTCCTGTGGGCTGGGAACAGTGGGAGGGATGGTGACGGGGAAGCCCCTTCCTCTGGATCAGGAGCAGTGGGATGACAGCTCAGAATCGCCTACCTCTGGGCCGGGAGCAGCGGGACTCAGTACCTTGGTCTGGTGGTCTGGTGTCCTCTGCGTCTTTGTAGTGTGGAACCAGGTGGCTGCCTGTCTGCAGCGGGGTGATTCGACGTCTTCCGCGTGACTCAGGACCTGGGTAGGGCATGCACAGACCTACTTGTCTGAAGCGGGCTGATTTGGCATGTTCTGTGCAACTCAGGACTTTGGTAGGGCGTGCCTGATCTATACTGTGTTGTCCTTGTCAGAATTTGGTATCAAAATTATTAAAACATCATTCTATATTCTATTCATTCATTTGTTTATTTATTTAAGTTTCCTATTTCCTGAAATATTAAAATTCCTGTTTTTTAGACACTTTGTCCATTTAATCTACCTTTTTTTTTGGTACCCAGGATCAAACTCAGGACCTTGTGCTTGGAAAGCAGGTGTGGCACCACTGAACTAAATCCTCAGCCCTAATCTACTTTTTAATATGTTAGCATTATGTTCCCCAAAATATTTTAAAAATATTTCTATGCTCCACAATAATGTTCCTCTTCACATTCCTAATATTGGTGATATGTACTTTTCTTTTTTCTTTAATTGTCTTGCTAAGACTTTAATTTATTTATTTATTTATTTATTTATTTGGTACTGGGGATATAACTTAGGACCTTGTGCCTGTGAAACAGGTGGTGGAACCACTGAGCTAAATCCCTGGCCCTTTTATTAATATTTTTAAAGAATTAACATTTTGTGTTGTTGCTCTGTTTTCTATTTCATTAATTTTTAACCTTCTTTGATTGCTCACTTTTTTCTTCTTTATTGAGCATCACTACATTGTCGTTTTCCTAACATTCTTTTTAAAAAATATATACCATATATTGTGCTCTAAGAACAGCTTTAGTGTCATTCAGAAGTTTTGGTGTATTGTATTTTCATTGTAACCCACATAGCAGGATTTAACTTCAGAATTTCTAATTCCACATTATAATTCTTCAAGTGAAGCTATACTTTTTTCTTCATCATTCAGAAATACATGATTTTTAAATGGGTATATGAAATATTTATATCAAAGAAAATTGTCACTGTTTAGTTATGTACTCCACCAGTAAATATGTCAAGTTTCTCTACTTTTGTTTTATATTTAATGTGCACAACAGCTTTGGGAGCTCTCTTTTCTCTCTTTACAAATGAGAAATCATACTCACAAAGATATTAGATGATTGTGTCCATCCAACTAGGGTGGACATGTAGTGCAACTAGGATTTGAAGTTAAATCTGTCTAGCTCCAAAATTTGTTTTTTCTTTCATGTTCTCCTGCCCCACATTACCTCTACATATCCCTCAAGTACTGAAGTCATAGACTCTAACTGTAGCTAGCATGAGCAAGCATCTTAAGGCCTTGTGCTTTTTGCAGGCAATAGAACTCCACTCCAGAAAAGCTGTATGCCTTGCCCAAGACATTTTTTAGTTAATGGCTGAACCAGACCCAAACTTAAGCTGTCCTGATTTCTGGCAGTTACTTTACAGTTCACCTGTCAGGGACATGCAATAGTGCCACAAGTGAATGTTGCTTAGATAACCTGACTGAGAACCTTAAGGAGAAACTAGTTTGTCAACATTACCATAAAATAATACAGAACACTGACATTAAACTCCATTAGCTCCCTAAAAATCTTAGTAGTTTCTTCATGTTATCCAAATTGTCAACAAGAGCACTTCATGGAAATGCCAAAAAAGTGTTATCTAGGTTTAAACTTGACTTTAGGAACCAGAATTCTGGTGTGTGAACCTATTAGTGTCGATTTTAAGACTCTCTCTGCCACTCTTTTTCATTTCTTAGCCTCTGGCATTTTTAGAATGTAGGTGTCCTGGTCCCTAAGGGAGTTCTTCCAAGGGCACCCGGATCCTTGATATAAAGTCTCTGTGGGCTAGGAGAAGAAAGAGGAGATTCCAGGGTGCCTTTCTTCACTATCCACACCCCTTGTCAGCAAGAATCTCCAACACCCAGGCTAAAGGCGGAGATGAAGCCACTGAGAGAAACTATAAACTGTAAAACTCTATTCTGAGAAAACACATCATCCAATGAATGCCTCATAGTTTTTGCTGAGAGACAATAAATGTTATAGCTCTCCAATAAGGGAAAATGAGAAATCCTATTCCCAGGGGACAAAAAATACATCCCACATATGACAAGTAGTTAACATTATGGATAGCATCTGCCTGGGTTCTTATCATGATGTAAATTTGTTTTCTATTCACTGGCTTGAGTAGTAACAAAATAATATCGAAATGTGAGTGAAGTACCAGATACAGATTTTATTACAGCTTCCACGGTAATCTAACTGTGGGGGGAAAAAGTTTAGCACTGAACAAAGGCAGAGAACAGTTAGTCAGCTCCAATATTTATAACCCGTATTGGAAGCCAATCTGTTTACTAATAATAAGCTGAATGCTTCTTGGAATGGAGACTTTTAAAAGATGTAGCAACATAATATAATCGGAGTTTGCATAAAGTTCCTGCACTGGTTTGTGCTAACTTCTTGACAAGATTGCTTGTCATCCTTTTTCGATGAAACGTAAAATGAAGTTTTAGCCACAACTCTCATAAAAACTATCTTATGCTTTATTTTTTTCTAGAAGACATACCAACTGTGAGGCTCTGGATGAATCTACTTCAGATGTATTCTTTATATCTAGCTGCTCAGAGACAAGACTCATATTTCTTTCAAACTTAGTGTGGCACATAGGTTTAGGTAATTTGGAGGGTGTTCCATGACAAAAATAATAACACAACCCCTACTTGAAGGAATGCTAGCATTTTGAGTGGTCATGGAACATTTTATTAATTACCTTTTATTCCTTATTTACATAGTGTCCTCAATGTATGACCTAATATCAGATTCCTGCTCATTTTTACTATGGGCTGTTTTCATAAATAGAGACATGTTTACTCCCTGCTAAGTTAAAGGCATTGGAGTCCTTATTTAAAGGAGGAAAACATTCAAAATAAGAGAAAAAAAACTCTTAGTACTGAGGTTATGGATATGAATATAAACATTCTGAGGTTTATGTAGGGAAATAACAAAGGTGTTATGCTCTAAGGAACTGTAGAAAGCCCAATGTTTACTGGTGAGGGATAAAATAAAATGTAGCACATTTATTTCATATAATGTGGTCAATGATAAAAATAATATTTTCAAATAATACTCTTCTTAACATACTAAGTAAAAAAAAGTAAGGCCTGTGAAAATGTAACAGGAGAGAAAATACTCTGTTAGAAAAATCAACCCATTTGAAGATCCTGGCATTCAGTTAATCCTATGGAACCTGAGTGGTGGAGTTATTGTACTGTATGAGGTAGAAGGAGGGATAAGGCTGTAACACAGGAAAGGTAAGGAAGAGGTGAGAGTGAGAGCCATAGAGACAGAGACCACACCGAAGCCAGCAGGCAGGTGAGCCAAGAAATGAGAAAAGGATTTTTGTTCTACACTATGATATCTTCTCATAACCACCCAGGTTTTAGTCTTGCTTTCAGTAACATATTACACAATTTGAAGAAAATATCTTATAAAAAGCATGCAACTGACTGAGTTCCACAGACTATCTCCAAGTTTCACAAATGTTAGCAAAAATGTTAGTGGTGGTGGTGGTTGGGGGTGGTGGGGTTGAAAAGCACAGGAATAATAAGAGAACTTCAAAGAACAATCAGACCTGCAATTGAAATTTAGGCCTGTTTCACAGATCTATGAGTGGTGACGGTATTGCAAGATTGTATGCATAATTTAGGGATATGTATCTAGATAGGTAGATACATACATACATACATACATGTCAAAAATATGTATCTGTGTGTGTACATGAAAGAATTACATGTATATATAAAGGGATTAGAGCAAAAATGGCTTCTCCCTGGATGATGTTGTTATATGAATTTGTTTTCATTTCGAACTTCAACTAGTTTCTAAATTTTTTACAGTGACTATGTATCATTGTAGTATATGTAGTGAATGATGATTTGCCTTCAAAGTCTAAAGCTGTAACTCTTCCATCCCATCATTCTAGTTGTTCACAGTTTATTGTTAATTTTTAATGAAAATAGTGCATAACTAAGTGTATTACAATATTTTATTTTCATTGTTATTGTTATTTCCTTTACCCTCCTGTTTTCCTCAGCACTGATTTTTCTTTTTGCTCTTTTTTTGTTTGTTTGTTTGTTTTTGGTACCAGGGATCAAACTCCGGTCCTTGTGCTTGCTGGGCAGGCGACTTTTTGCTCTGTTTTTAAAAGTAGGTTTAGTGGGGCTAGGGATTTAGCTCAGTGGTTCCACCGCAAGCCCTGCAAGCGCAAGGTCCCAAGTTCAATCCCCGGTACCAAAAAACCACCAAAAAACAAAAAGTAGGTTTAGTAAGAATTTGAGTGATAAACTTTCTAAATATTAATCTATGCAAAAAATGTGTTTTACTTTGTCCTTGAATTTTTAAATGTTTAGTTTAGGTCGGGATAGAATTCTAAGTTGTCAGTTACATTTCCTGTAAACTCTAAAGACGTTACATCATTGCCTTTGCCACTTGTTATTACTGATGATAAAATCTAACCTGTGTATTTTTTTTGTATAAATCTGTTGTTTCTGATAGTGGTTTTTATTTCCACATTTTAAAACCTCCAACTATCTCACACACGGACGTGGGTGCATTAAACATTTCTACAGCTCTTTAAGGAATAGTTGTGGATTAAACACTCATGTAATCACTATCTGTGCCCAGATGAAAAATATCCACTGCATCTTACGTAGTTACCATGTCCCCATCCCAATTTGTCTCCTTTCTTTCTCCAAAGTTACTCAATATCTTAATATTTTTTGTAGTCAGCTGATTTTTTAAATTAATAGAATCCTGCCCCTTGTATGTATTCTAAACAATATAGCACAGTTTTATTTGTTTATGAGAATTATGATTAAATGCCTCAAAATGGATCAAGACCCTTTCCATTCCCAATAAGGAGAGAGCAGTTTCTTCTGCCTTCATCAAATATCCCTGTAGTTTATGAAGATATTCTGTCTTCTCGGTGGTCTTCAGTCTCCCTGAAATATTTACATGTTATGTTATTTATCCCTCTCATTATCCAGTATCCAGTGCAATTTCAATCTGAATCACAAGTCTTATTTTGATTTATAAAATCATTATCCATTATGTTTCATTATGCATTATGTTTTCAAATATGATTTCTTGCAAAGCTTCTCTAATCTTTTATTATTAAAGTCCTTTTAGATTTATGTTGATGTTCCAAAATCAGTGCTCAATGCCTCTTAATTACTTGGTTATATATTTTTAAATTTTTCTTTCTCTGTCTCATTCTACACATTTTCTTTAGTATAATCTTTCTATTTAGTAGTTTTACCCCTATATTCATTGTAGAGTTGAAAAAAATTATTTAAGTAAACATAAGTGATTGTACTTTTATTTCCTAGATATCTCTTTTAACACTTATTATTGTTTCTGTACTTTTTTTTTCTGGTAGTATTGCTATGATTTATCTCTACAATCATATAAACATTTTGTAGAATTTTTCTCAAAATGTTTTAATAATTTAATATCTAGTGAAAATTTATTTTCTGATTATTGATATTTTGTAGTTCTCTTTCTCTCTTTCTTTTCTTTTCTCCCTTCCTCCCCCCTCTTCCTTTCCTTTGTCTCCCTGGTCTCATTTCTTCCGTCTTTCTACTTTCTGCTTTCCGCTTCTTTTCTCACTGCGTTGGGGGAAAGGGACACTACACATCACTCTTTAAATAAGATCTTTTAATTTTATATTTTCATTTATTACTTCTAAGTGGACACAAAGATAAGATTATTGCTAAAAAGCCAGTTGTCACTTCTATAAATTCAAAAATAATAAATGTATTGATATTAAGTTTTTAAAATGCACTGACCTGTAGAATGTATTGATCAATGCTACTGAAAGCCAGTTTTAGGATAATCTAAGCACACACAGATGATGTCAAGATCTACAAAACAAACTCAGAGCAGAGAGTGTCTACAAATGTTATTGATTCCCATCTCTTTAAACTGTGGAACTGAGACCCAGAGAGGCTGTGTGCTGCCTGTCCAACATGTAGATTGTAAGCACTTGGAAAAGAGACACCAAGTGACATTTCATCTTTTCCCCACAGCCAAGCATGGGCTAAAGGTCTTCTTTGGGAAAAGCTCTGCCTCCCTCAGTGTGCTGACAGGGACACGGGATCAGGCCTGCATTACACAAAGCAGAGACAAATCCAACTGCTTCTCCACTCCCCCCACACACACTGCCAAGCTGAAGCACAGATGTCCATCAATATGTGTGCTGTTTCATTTAGTCCTGGCTAGAGCACAATCACACACAAGCCTGGATTCCAGTTTCTGCTCTGTGTAGCTGTAAAAGTCTAGGGTCCCTTGTGTGAATTCTTATTGGTAGTAACCTCGCTCACAGAAGCCACTGTCAGTATTCTGTGTATGGACAAGGCTATTCACATCCATAAATTGAGTCCAAAACCCAGGTGAGAACACTCTTAAAGTGATAAAGTTGCATTAAGTCCTAGGAAACATTTTTGAAAGTATCATAAGGGTGACAAAAGTAAAGAAGATTCCACTAAAACCTTTGAATTACTGATTTACTTCATTTAGGAAGAAGCCAATGACAGGAAATGTGTATATATTAATTGGACTTCTACTCCAGAAACTAAATATTCTTTAGTTAGCCACACCTGAGATTTTGCCTCTGTTGATCCTGTGGCCACCTCTGAAGAGTATTCACATGCCTGATCTACAAAATGTATTCTTTTTTTCTCTACTAGAAAAGAGGCTCCTACTAAGCTGTCTTCTGTGCCAGAGATGTCCCTTTGCAGGCAGTGATTGGCTGATATGGGGATATAAAGACTTAATCTTAGTCTTTTCTTTTTTCAGCACTGAAGATTGAAGCCAGCACGTTCTCACTAAGTTAAAACTCCTGCTCTTTTCTACTTTTTATTTTATGATAACATCTTACGAAGTCACTAAGTTGCACAGGCTGGGATTGAACTTGCAATCCTCCTGCCTCAGCCTCCAGAGCTGGGGTAGCAGACATGTATCACCAAACCCAGTGTGATCTCTTGTTTTGACTTGGACAACAAAGATTCCTCGCTGTAATTTGGCATGTTTTTGAGGAGCCTATTCAATTTCAGACTTCTGTACTGGACCAGCAGAGATGTCAGCTGTGCCCAAACTACAGGCAAATTTCTCTTTCTTCTCAATAATGTCCTTTCACTTTCTGAAAGGCATATATTACTTCTCAATAAATCTTCAACATTCAGCTGTCCATCACTGGTTATTTCCAGGAACCCAATCTGAAACCGTTATTACCATTATCAGTGATGCTGCCAAGATCTGAGGTGGAGGTTGGCAGAACCAGGCCACTTGTCCAAATTTCTTAGCATCAAACCCAGTTTTCTAGCACTTGTCCTGTAGTTGAGCAGTACACCTGGAAAAGGACTGAACTTCCCATTGCCCTTCCTTTTGTTCTTAGAGCACCAGTAGAAGGCACATGTCTACGCACATAGCAATGTGCCTTTCAAATGCAAGGAATTAAGTACTCATCCGAACACCCCAGAAGCCTTTCTTCAATGGCTGTGCTCATTCCCAATTGATGCATAAGTTCACCATCTTCCTCTCCAGCTATCAGTGTCCCATGCAGGGTTATAATCCAGTTCACGTCCTCAAAGAAGCCTTTCCTTACTCTTCCAGGTCATGCTTTCTCTTCCTCAGTAAAAGCAGCACTATATATACTCCAATACCCTTAATAGTAAGATAGAATACCAAATTTCAGTATTCAATAGTTTCTCAGGGTAATATTGCCTCATGCACTATTCAGAAGCAGTGTATTATAGTAGTTATGAGGCAGGGCTCTCAGTCAGACTAAATCAGGATCAAATTTTGACTCCAGCATTTATTAGCTATGAGCTCTTATGACTTAAGTAAATTAAGCACTTTGTATTTTAGTTACCTTGAACTGTCATGTAAAGATAGCAGTAGCCACGTCACATGCAATGATCAATCTTGGCATCATGAGTAGCAGGATAACAAGGCACAGATATGATTCCTGGTGTACTGCACTGGAATGCACACACCACCTATGAATGTTTAACCTGCATCTAATCAGGCCTGAGAACTGCCTTCCACTTAAGAAATTAAGAAATAGAGAAATTTAGCAAACACAAGAAAAGAATCAGACAATTCCAAAAGTTGATAATTCTCATAAACAACTAGCCCAATATTTCTCTTTCTTTTTCATTAAATTTTATTTTAAAGCAGTTTTCAATTTAGAGTAAAATTGCAATGACAATACAGATGGTTTGCACATACCCTGTACCCTGTTTTTCCTAATGTTAACATATTGTATGATAGATTTGTTATGAGTGAATCAACACCAATACATTATTGTTAACTAAAATCCTATGGATTCAGACTTTTAAAAATTGTACCTAATGCCCTTTGGCTGTTCAAGATCCCATCAGGATACCAAATACATTTAGTCATTGTGCTTCCTTTGGTTCAAGTTGGCTATGACAGTGTCACAGAATTTTCTTGATTTGGTGACCTTTGTAGAATGTGCTTCTATTTCATTTATTCCATGTTTTTCTTGTGATTGGACTGGGTTATGGGCTGGGGAAAAGAAAATCACAAGGTGAAGGGCCATTTTTATGCCATCCTATCAAGATTCCCTCCTGTCAACATGACTGATCTCTGTTGACAGCCCTCACCATCTGGATGAAGCCACATTTCTCAGGTCTCTTCATTGTGAGGGGTTTGTTTTTTTCTCTTCCATACTGACTGGTTTGGAAGGAAGTCACTGTGCAGTCAGCATGAAGAATGGGGAGTTATTCACCACCTCCTGGGGATCAGAGTGCATACATAAATTATGTATAATTCTATATAGGGAATTTGGGGTCTCTCATGCATTTATTTATTCAGACATATCAATATAGATTAATGGATATTTCATTCATATTTTAGGTTATAATTTAATGCTACCTTATGTATTTTGTTGCCCAAATTGTTCCAGCTTTGGTTTTGGGGAGCTCATTCATTTGGACTTGGTATTCCTTTGACACATCCCATAGATGTGGGAATATTCTTCTCCTGCTCTTTTTGTACTTCTTTTGCTTCTGGCATTTTGAGTTATTTCAGCCTGAATTTATATATCACCTGACCCAACCTTAGAATCAACCATTTCTTGGAGAATGACATTAGAATCAAAATCTGAGCCGTGAGTATTCTTATTGGCAATGAATAGCATTGCTTCTCAGTACTCTCAGCTGACAGAGCAAGCAGATGTCTGCATGCCTCTTGATCCATGTATATATACAACTATCTATGCTGTATCTCTCTGTAACCATCTTTTTCTATATTAAACCAAACATATTTCTAATGCTAATTCATTACCACATGGATCATTCTAGCTCCCCCCATTTCTTTTTTCTTTTTTTTTTTATTAGTATGTATTTGCAGTACATAATGATTACATTCTTCTCGGGGAATTGGTGCATGTACATAACACATTTTGATTCTATTTTCATCCCATTCCCCTCCCTTCCCTCCTCTTTCCCTCCATCTCTTGGTTCCTTACCCTTTGCAAAAGACATATATTATTATCCTTATTTTGTGCATTACATTTTGGGATTCTCATACAAGAGAAAGAATAAAATATTTAATCTTGTGTGTCTAAATTATTTCATTGAACTTTATGGTCTCAAGGTGCATCCATTTTCCTACAAATGACTCAATTTTGTCCTTCTTTATGGCAGAGTAGAACTCCATTGTGTATAAATGCCACATTTTCTTCATCCATTCATCTGCTGATGGACATATAGGCTGCTTCCAAGATTTAGGTAGTATAAATTGTGCAGCTCTGAACATAGGTATGCATGTTTCAAGTAATATGCTGACTTTAAATCTTTCAAGAAGATACCTAGAAGGGGACTAGCTGCATCAAATGGGATTTCGAGTTTTAAGTTTTTTAAGGAATTTCCACACTGATTTCCTTAATGCTTGTATTTGTTTATATTCCCACTAACATTTTAGAAGGGTTTGGTTTTTTCCATGCTGACTCTCCAGCATTTGTTGCTATTTGATTTCTTGGTGATAGCCATTCTTTCTGGAGCAAGGTTAAGTCTCAGTGTTTAAATTTGCATTTATCTAAGGGCCAGAGATAGGGAACATTTTGTCATGTATTTATTGGTCATTTGTACTTCCTCTTTTGAAAATTGTCTATTCATTTCAGTTGCCCATTTGTTAATTGGGTCTTTTATTGAAAGCCTCTATAACAAACTGCAGTCCTGGAGAGGACATCAGAAAATGGAAAGATATCCCCTGTTCCTGGATAGGCAGAACTAATATTGTCAAAATGGCCATGCTTCCAAAATTGATGTACAGATTTAATGCAATCCCAATTAAAATATCAGTAGCATTCTTCACAGAACTAGAGAAAACAATCCTAAAATTCATATGAACTGGAAGAGACCCAGAATAGCAAAAGTAATCTGGGGTAAGAAGAGCAAAGCAGGAGGCATTATAATCCTGGATTTGAAATTATATTACAAAGCTACAGTGAAGAAAATGGAATGGTACTGGCACAAAAACAGACTTGTGGATCCATGGAACAGAACAGAGGCTGCAGAAACAACTCCAGGCACTGTCAGCTATCTGATCTCTGCTGTATGACCAAAAACATATGCCAAGGAAAGGGAACTTGTTTAACAACTGATGCTGGGAAAACTGTCCACATGCAGAAAATTGAAAGTAGGCTCATTATCTCTCACCATGTACTAAACTAAAATCAAACTAGAGCAAAGATCTAAATATTAAAACAGAAAAACTTAGCATGCTGGGTGATGAAATATGCAAACCTCTTGAAGATTTAAGCACAAGCTAGGGCTTTCTGAACAGATCTCAGTGGCACAAGAAATAGTATCAAGAATCAACAAGTGGGATCAAATTAAAAAACCTGCACAGGAAAGGAAATAACAAACAGTGAAGAGACAATCTACAGATTGGGAAAAGTTTTGTCATCTATTCCTCAAACAGAGGACTAATATCTAGACTATATGGAGTCTGCCAAAAATGTATACACACTTTAGGAAAAGAAAAATAGTATGATTTTTTTTCAACAGATGGTGTTACCATCATATGGGGGATCCTAGAGGATGTCGTATATCACAGAACACCCACTACACTGTAGGCTTTTAGAGAAGAAACTGAAAATGCAGGAGCAGCAATTTCAATGACCAAGATTACCCAAGAAACAGTTCACTGTACTAATAAATGTCCACAAGCTAATGGCCACCACTTTGACTACCTCTGGTAGTGTAACTTGTATTAATCTCATGATATCTCAATAAATTTAGTATTAAAATATTTACACATTTTTCTTCCTTTTTCTGAAGTGTGTATACATTTTTTGGAGGACTCTGCATGAAGAAACACACAAAAAATTTAGATGTCCCCTCCTTATTTGTAATCTTCCACTAACACAGTAAGAAATCTACCTCCAGCCATTCAGCATCTCTTTACTGAATAATGAATCTGACTATATATTATATGCACAGCAGCATCAGAATTATTAACTCATTTGCGCATAGAAAACACCTCTACTCACTGTTTCTATATTTATTTTTTTACCTTATTGTTAAGACACTCCACTTATTTCTAAAATTACATAGGCCACCACCTTTTTCTCTATGCTTTTTTTATGAAGATTGATTCATACTGTTGTGATACAGTTAGATTACTTTTTTTCAGTGTACATTCCATTCTAGGATCTCCCAGCCTGACAAATGATTTTTTAAAAAATTATATACAGCAAGGCTAACTTTTTGTGTTATATAGTTCTGTGGGTTTTGGCAAGTGCAGTGTCAAAGTCTTCCAAAGTGGTTGTGCCCTTTTGCATTTCCACCACCAATGAATAAGACATCTTGTTTCTCTTCATACTCTCCAGTATTTGGTGTTGTTAATTTTGGGGGTGTTTAGCCATTTTAATAGGTATAGTAGTATCTTATTACTGTTTTAATTTGCAGTATTCAATGGTGAATAATTTCGCTGAAAATGCTTTTCATATGCTCATGTGATATCTGTGTTTGTACTTTGATGAGGCATCTTTTTTTTTTTCTCATTTTATTTGGGTTGATTCCCTACTCCATATTTTGTCCCAATGTTCAGAAATTTGCTTTATGTGAAATGAATATAGCTATTCCACCTTTTGTTAGATTAATATTAGCATGGTAGATCTTTCCCAATCTTTTACTTCTAACTTCAGTCAGATGTTTAAAATGGATTTCTTATATAGAACATATAGTTTATTATTAAAACATCTTTTAAAAATCTTCCCCAAAAATCTGATTATAATTGGTGCATTCAGACTACTCACATTTAATTTGCTACTGATACAGTTTCATTAAGATGTACTATATTTGTGAAATTTTTATACTTCTTTTATTTACTTTTCCACTTCTCTTGCTCTTCATTGATTTTAAGTATTTTATTTTGTTCCATTTTATTATTTCTCAACAAAAATTGTACTGTTTTTGTGTTTGCACTGTACGTATATTTAAAACTATGTATGTTCACATTCAAAGTACTACATAGTAGTGCTTCTTTATCCATGGTTTCACTCTCTGTGACTTCAGTTACTCATAAACAGTTGTGGATCAAAAGCACTAAATGGAAAATTCCAGGAATAATTTGTAGAGTTTAAGTTAGATGTTTCAAATTATATGATTAAATCTTATTATTGTCTGGCTCCATTTCATCTGGGATATAAATCACCTACCTGTCCAGTGTAATGATATGGGTTAGGAGCTGTGGTATCACAGTATTTCTGTTCAAGTAACTGTATTTTACTTAATAGCTCCAAAATCCAAGAGTAACTATTCTTGTAATTTAGATATGACAAAGGACATAAAGTATTTCCTTTAAGTGAAAGGAAATAAGTAAGACACTTTGAAAGAGAGAGAGACAGAGAGAGAAAGAGAGAGAGATTGATTCCATAACTTTTTTCACTATAGTGATGTAACCGTTCTATTTTATTACTAGTTACAGTTGTTAATATCACACTGTGCTTAATTTATAAATTAAACTTTGTAACACATAGGGTTCAGTCCTATCTGCGGTTTTAAGATATTTAAGATACTCAATTCTTGGAATGTATTCCTTACATATAAGGGGGGAATGATAGTACTGCTTCATTTTGATGTAAACATTTTAGAGTAATTCCTAACTTACCCCTTCCTTTACTTGTTACATTCCTGTGTTTTATTTTGATGGTCTTCCTTTCTTTATGTGGATTCAAAATTCTAACCTATGTCATTTTCCTTCACCATGAAGTTTATTTTTATTTTAAAAATTATTTTGTAGGCTTATCTGATAGTGACGAATTCCCTCCATTTCCACTTACTGAGAAAGTCTTGGGTTTTTGTTGCTGTTGTTTCTTTGTTTGTTTGTACATTGTGATGCTAGAGTTGAATCTCAGCACCTGTTCATGTTAGGCAAATGTTTTACATGAAGCTACATCTGCACTCTGAGAAAGTCAGTTTTTCTCCTTTGCCTCTAAAGAATTTTTGTTGAAGACACAACTCCGGATTGGTAGAGTTCACCCCTCCTCCCAACACTTAAAAGTATTTCATTGTATTCACTTCTTGCTAACATGGTTTATGACAAGAAATTAATTATAATTCTCATCTATATTTCCTAACTGATAAAGTGTTTTGTTTTCTCTTATTTTTGACTATGATATACATGGCTGTAGAGTTTTTGATATTTATCTTACTTGATTGTTCTCTGAGCTCCTTGGATCCATAATGTGTTGTCGGTCATTACAAAGACAATTTTCCCATTATCCAAATACTTCATTTGCTCCTTTCTTACTTTTTTCTTATGTTCCAACCATGTCTAGGTTATCCTTTTGATTTTGTCCTAAAAACCTTAGATGTTGTTGCTGCATTTTTTTTTTTCTTTGCACTTGAGTGTTGTCAGTTTCTGTTGACATAACCAAGCTCACTGATTCATTCCTTGGGCTGCTCTATCTGCTGAAATTCCCAACAAAGACATCCTTTATTTCTGTTACAGAGTTTTCATACTCTAGCATTTTCTTTCAGTTATTTTCATAGTGTTTTCTTTTCTCAGTTTATATTATTCATCTCTTCTTCATATTATGTATATTTTCTTCCAACAGAGTCTTTCCCATATTAATCATATGTATTTGAAAGTCCCTATTTGACAATTTTGTAATACATATATTACCTGAATCTGGCTCTGATGCTTGCTTTACCTCTTCAAGCTGTGTTTTTGCTTAGCTTTTTTATGTGTTTTTTATGTCTATTTGTCTCACAATTGGGCTATGTTTAATGTTTGCTGTAATTGTAGGTTTCAGATGCTTCCAATTCCTCTTGTTTTGTCTTCTCTGGTGTCTAGCAATTCTTTTATCCAATCTTCACCTCACAGCTTTTCCAGCTGCAATGCAACATGATCCTGGAACCCTACGGCTAAAAGCATGAATGAAGGAAACCCTTTGTAATCTGAGAGTGAAGCTCCTATGTTTGAACTGGCAGGTGTCCCTGTGCTGCTCCTTTATCAAGTGTTTCTTCCCCACCCACTTTACCCACCTTAGGCGAAACAGGAAGCCTAGCGGGACCACAGCAGTGTAAATGACTTTTCTCAAGTCTCAGGATGTCTTTTCCCACTGAGAATAGGCCTTGGAAGAAGGGTCTGCATTTATTTTAAATGGTAACTTACCTGTTTCCCCTGCCAGATCCCTGAGAAAATGTTATGTTTTGTCAATGTAGGGAGCTTGTGGAGCTCTTGGAGGTAAGTGCTATTAAAGCATGATGGCTCCCACTGAGACTGTGGCCTGCAGGAGTTTCTGAGTCTCAGGCAAGCCCATATTCAGCCTTCACCCACGTGTCACAATCCTAACACTTCCTTCCTAAGTAACTTTTGTTTTTAGTGAGCAAGTTAAAAGCCCTACAACAATCGTGCTACTCCTGGACAGCTAACTGAACAAATCTGTCTATGTGGCAAACCCATCTGTCTTGGGTGTGACTGTCTGAATTTGCTATGTCTCCAAATTTCAGGGTGACAATTTTTCCTAAGATAGCTCCTCTTTGATAGGTTCTCAAAACAACTGATTGTCAGTTTTTGTGTAGCTTTTTAATATGTGATTTCCAGAACTGAAACTAGAAGTCTCCTAGTCGTTTTCAAAAAGTCAGTATCACAAAAAAGACAAAATGAAGGGAGGATTGATCTACAAGAAAAGAACATTAATAAAAATCCAACCAAATACAATTTGTGTTAGTTTTTAAATCTCAGTTTGTAATATACACATACATGCACACATACAGATACAGATATTCAAACAATGGGTTATTTTATTTCAATAATTGAGGTGTGAAATCAATGAGACCACTATCTACAGAAATGAGAAAGGGAGTTTGGACTTTTCCTCCTAGGAGAGGCCTGAGGATATTTTCTTTGCCAGAAGGTACTCTTTGAGGGATCCCTTTGTTTTAGAGTTGCAGGCCAAAACTCATGCTGGTCACCCAAATGCTGCTTGTGGCCCTTGTCTGTCTTTAGCTTGTGTGTGTTTGATGAGGCCCTGCTTGTGTTTGTTTGGGTTTTGTTTGTTTGTTTGGTTTTTGGTACCGGGAATCAAACTCAGGTCCTTGCGCTTGTGTGGCAGGTGGCGAAACCACTGAGCTAAATCCCCGGCCCCCTGCTTGTGTTTGAACAGATTCCCCTTTTCCTTCAGGTACATACTGTGATATGTGTGCAATCAGACTTCTTAAATCCACAGCATCTTCAGCCTGAGTGGATCTACATCCTCCTCACCCCGATTAGCTTGTCTACACTGGCCGTAACCTTTTGCTTACCTGTGCCCTTGTCCCTATCCTTCTGAGGGGCACAGTGTTCTTCCAGGACTGAGTCCAGGCATGGGCAGTTATGGGCTTGTGGATACACAGCACATCTTTGAGCAGCTTCTAGATCAGCTGACAGGAGTTGCTATTTGTGATTTCACTGGTCTTGCTGGGACCAAACTGGACAGCCTTTTTGCCACAATGCAGGAACGCTGATAGCAGCACTTCTGCAGCCTGATCACACTCTCCTGCAGCCACAGTGGGGAAAGCTGTATTTTTCAATACTACATATCTGGGGTACATTTGAGAACCTTTTAATATGTGTTTAATTTTCTTTCTTTTTTTGATACCGGGGATTGAACTCAGGACCATGCACTTGCGAGGCAGGTGCGGTGCCACTGAGCTAAATCCCCGACAAACCTTTTAATATGAACTTGGCATTATATTATATTATGGCAACAACTGCTATATCTTCATGCCATAATGGTATTGTTAATTGTTATTTTGAAAACTTTTAGTTTTTAGAGACACATAGTGAGGAGTTTAGAAGATATCATGGTATCTATAATTTCATTTTAAAAGCTTAGAACAAATTAAAGTGTGGCAAATATTAATAACTAATTTACTGACTCTAGATGAAAAATGCATGTTCTTTATACAGTTGTCTAATTTTCCAGGTATTGAAGTTTTCACATAAAATAACTTAAAAAATAAAAAGTAACCTGACCTTGCCATTTAATGAATATTAAAAAGTACATATAAAGTACAGTGCATTTTTACAGAAAATGCTCAATAATTTTATCGCTAAATATGAACTCTCGGTTCTAGCGTAAGGATTGGGCATTCACTTAGAATACATAATGTGATCTTCTGAAATTAGTTTCACATTACCTAATACTCATCTTTTCAGAGTAATGAAGGGCAAATCAACATTGCTTGTCAATAAAAAAACACTATTAGTATGAGTGCAGCACATGTTAATGGTATTGCAACTTAACGATAAGTGATCAATACTTGAGGTAGACATCTACAATACTGTCCCTGCTGAGAGTTTCCTGATGTTAGGTGGACATCCATTCTGTTGCTGATGCTTACTGAGGGATTGATGGGTCAGTAAATTTCTTAATTTTCTGTGCTTCAGAGAAAGTTTCAGCCTGGGAGGATAGGCATTAAGGAAGTTAACGTGTTGTTATATAGTTTGCAAGTGTTAAACTGTCCGTCTTCTTCATACCCCATTAAATTACGTGAAAATTCTACATTCTATGAGTTCATACATTGCTTGTGAAATCAATGAGAACCTAAAAACCATTGTAACAATTCCCTCACATCAAAGATCGTGAAGCTGAAGATCAGAAAATTTAAGGTACTGCTCAAATTGGAAACCAGGACTCTTCATTTTGCGTTTTTATTCCTAATACATATAACATAAATGATGTTGCTTTGGGTTTTGTTTCTGTGTGTATTTTTTGTTGCTGTTTTTAATTCTGAATAACTTCAACAAATAACTTGGAAAATACTTTGTAGTTTTTCTCCAATAATCTTGACTCAAATTAAACATATATTTATTAATTGCTTACTATGTATCAGGAAATTGAATACTTAAATAAATGAGGTATTTCTTGCCCTTCACAAAGTCACAGTCTAACAAGATAATGAAATAAACAATGGTCAACAAGTCAACTGTGGGCTGTGGAGTCATCAAATAGGGAAGAATTGATCCTGTGAGAAGTGACTGTGGGAAGACGTAGATGCCATGACAGAAATACAGTTTATCTGGGTCAGAAAGATAAGTATGAGTTCACTGGGTTAAAGGGTGAAATAAGAGTGACAAGGAAAAGTGAGAGCAATGGCAAAAGAAAAAATGTGAAAGAGCTCAGGTCCTCTAGAAGAAAGTGAAGAGTGTGGGTAGTTGTTTTCTGTACAGCAAGGAGGTGGGAAAGCAGACTAAGGTACCAGGAAATGGTCCTCAACTACAGCTGTGTGTTCAGACCACAAGAACACTTTTTCTTTTTCAAACATTTTTTTAAAAAATTCTTTTAATGGTACATTTTAGGTATACAATACGTTTACATTTATCTGGGTGCTTGTACCTGTACATGATGTATCTTAGTTCTTATTTTTCCCCATTATCTGTGTGCCCTTCACCCCCTCCACCCTTCCCTGTTTACATAGATTTGATTCCCATTTTTTTCTTTCTCATAATTTTTCCTTTCCCTTATTCCCTTTCCCCTTCCCCTCCCACTCCACCTACACCTTTGGACCTTTTCCTATTTCAGATTATCAATTATTTGTTTTAATCATTTTCATCCTTATTTACACTTTCAGTTTCTCAAACTAGAGATACTATTGGTATTTAAACATGTGTGTCCTATTTATTTCACTTAAGAGTGTGGCCTCAATATGCATCCATTTAGCTATAAATGACTCTAGTTTCTCATTCTTTATGGCTGAGTAGTACTCCATTTTATAAAAAAAGAAAAAAAAACACATCTTCCTTATACACTTTCCAGTTGATGGGCACTTGGGCTGTTTCCAAGCTTTACCTATTACAAACTGTGACGCTATAAACATGGGTGCACATAAATCCCTGTAGTGTGATTCTTTTAATTCTTTGGGGAAGATACCCAGCGGGGGAATAGCTAGGACAAATGAGACCTCTAGCCCTAGTTCTTTGAGGTATCTCCATACTGATTTCCAAAATGGTTGCACCAGTCTGCACTCCCACCAGCAATGGAGAGGATTTCTTTCTCTGCACACCCCTGCCAGCATTTGTTATTGGTTGATTTCTTGATAGCAGCCATTCTCTCTGGGGTGAGGTGGAATCTCAGGGTTGTTTTCATTTGCATCTCTTGAATGACCAGTGATGTGGAACATTTTTTCTTATGTTTATTTGCTTTTACTTCTTTGTCTGAGAAATGTCTGTTCATTTCAGATGCCCATTTTTGAATTGGGTCTTTGAATTTGGGGGGTCTGATTTTTTTCAATTCTTTATATATTCTAGATAGTAGACTTTTCTCTGAGGTACAGCTGCTAAAAAATTTTTCCCACATTGTAGGTTGTCTTGTAGCTCTGTTGGTGGTTTCTCTTGCAGTGCAGAAGCTTTTTAATAAGAGGAGATCCTAGTTGTTGATTCTTTGTGCTAGTTCCTGTGCTACTGAGGTTTTGTTCATAAAGTCTTTTCCTATGCCAATGTCTTCAAAAGTTCTACCTAACTTATCTTCCAGCAAGTTTAGTGTTTCTGTCTTAATATTAGATCTTTAATCCACTTTGATCTTAGTTTAGTGCATGGTGATAGGTATGGGTCTAGTTTTAACCTTTGGCAGGTTGAAATCCAGTTTTTCCAACACCATTTATTAAATAGGCTATCTTTCCTCCAATGAGGGTGGTTGGCTTCTTTGTCAAAGATGAGGTGGCTGAGTATGCCTGGTGTTGTTTCTGCATCTTCTAATCTATTCCACTGATCCTTGAGTCTGTTTCTTTGCCAGTACCATGCTGGTTTTTTTTAATCACAGTAGCTTTGTAGTATAGTTTCAAGTTAGGGATTGTGATACATCCAGCCATGTCTCTGTTGCCTAGAATTCCTTTTGCTATTCTAGGTCTCTTCTGATTCCAAATGAAGTTTTGCATTGTTTTCTCTAGTTCTGTGAAGCATATTGTTGGAATTTCAATCAGCATTGCATTAAATCTATATAGCAGTTTTGGCAGTATGGCCATTTTCACTATATTGGTTCTTACTACCGAGGAACAAGGGATGTCTTTCCATTTTCTTATATCCTCCTCAGTCTCCTTTTTCAAAGTGCTATAGTATTCAGTGTAGAGGTCTTTTGCTTCCTTTGTTAGGTTGATTCCTAGATATTTAATTTTTTTTGGATGCTATTGTAAAAGGAATTGTTTCCCCAATTTCTCTTTCAATGAGTCTACTATTTGAATAAGAAGGCTATTGTTTTTTAAGTGTTGACCTTATGTCCAGTTACTCTACTGAATCTGTCAGTTAGGTCTAGAAGACTTTTGACTGAGTTTTTTGGGTCTTCTATGTAAAGTATCATATCATCAGCAAATAATGACAGTTTAATGTCTTCCTTTCCTATCTTTATTCCTTTTATTTCTTTCTCTTTTTTTATTGCTATGGCTAATGTTTCCAGAAAAATATTGAACAGAAGTGGTGATAGTGGGCATCCTTGTCTTGTTCCTGATTTTAGCATGAAAGTTTTGAGTTTTTGACCATTTAGTATGACGTTGGCTGTTGGTTTATCATAAATAGCCTTAAGGAGGTTGAGATAAAGACCTTCTATTCCAATTTTCTGTAATGTTTTTATAATGAATGGGTGTTGGATGTAGTCAAATGCCTTTTGTGCATCTATTGAGATGATCATATGGTTTTTGTCCTTGGCTCTGTTAATATAGTGTATTACATTTATTGATTTTCAAATGTTGAATGATCCTTGCATCCCTGGGTAAATCTGAATTAGTCAGATTGTATGATCTTCTTGATGACCCTCTGTATTCTGTTTGCTAGTATCTTATTGAGGATTTTTGCATCTATGTTCATTAGGGAGATTGGTCTGCAGTTCTCTTTTTGGGTTGGGTTTTTCTCTGGTTTTTGGAATCAAAGTAACACTTACTTCCAGGAATGAATTTGGAAGCCTTGCTTCCCTTTCAATTTTCTTGATGAGTTTAAAGAGTAATGGCATTATTTCTTCTTTAAATCTCTTGTAGAATTCAGCAGTGAAGCCAACAGGACCTGGGCTTTTCTTTGTTGGTAAATTTTTTATTACATTTTCAATTTCATTCATTGTAATTGGGGTGTTTAGAACTTCTATATCTTCTTCATTTAACTTTGGCAATTCATATGTATCTAGGAATCTGTCCATTTCTTCTGTGTTTTTCATTTTATTAGAGGACAGGTTCTCAAAGTAGGTATTGATGATCCTCTGGATTTCTTCTGGATCTGTTGTGACTTCACCTTTTTCATTCTTGATTACATGAATTTGAGCCTTTTCTTTCCTTTTTTTTTTTTGATAAGGTTGGCTAAAGGTTTATCAATTTTATATATTCTTTCAAAAAACCAACTCTTTGATTCATTAATTTTTTGTATAGTTCTCTTAGTCTCTGTTGCATTGATTTCTGCTCTGATCTTTATAATTTCCTCTCTTGTATGAGCTTTGGGTTTGTTACGCTCTTCTTTTTCTAGGAGCTTGAGGTTGTACCTTAGGTTATTTAACTGAGTTCTTCCTGTTTTCCTAATATGGTCATTTACTGCTATGAATTTCCCCATAGATTTGCTTTCATTGTGTCCCATAGATTCCTGTATGTTGTACTTGTATTATCATTTATTTGTAGAAACTGCCTAAATTCTTTAATTTCCTCTGTGACCTATTGGTTGTTCAGGAGGGTGTTATTCAATTTCCATGCATTTGTGGGGTTTTGCAGTTTCTTATGTTATTGATCTCAAATTTTATTGCACTGTAATCTGATAATATACAGAGGAAACTTCAAATATTTACATTTACTTAGACATGTCCTATGAGATAGCATGTAGTCTATTTTGGAGAATGACCCATGTGCAGCTGAAAAGAATGTGTATTCTGATTGTGTGGGGTGGAACACTCTGTAAACATCTATTAAGTCCATTTGTTCAATAGTTTGGTTCAGTTCTAGAATTTCATTGTTAATTTTTTGTCTAGAAGATCTGTCTATTTGTGATAGTGGGGTATTGAGGTCCCCCACTACAGTTGTATTAGTGCTTATTTAGTTTTTCATGTCCATTAATATTTGTTTTGTATAGTTGGGGACATTTGTATTTGGTGCATATATATTTAGGATTGTCATCTTTTCCTCTTGGATTGTTCCCTTCTCAAGGATGTAGTGACCATCTTTGTCTCTCTTAATTAGTTTTTGTTTGAAATCTACTTTGTCTGCAAATAAAATTGCTCTGCCTGCTTTTTTCTGTGTTCCTGTGGCATGGAGAACTGTTTTCCATCCTTTTACTTTCAGTCTATGAATTTCCTTTTGAGTTAGGTGTGTTTCTTGTATACAGCATATTGCTGGATTTTGCTTCTTAATCCATTCTGCCAGTCTATTTCTTTGATTGGTGACTTGAGGCCATTAACATTGATGGTTATAATTGATAGATATTGACTCATCCTTGTCATGATGTTTTACTGTTGTTGGCTCTTTTATTTCTTTTTTTTTTTCTCGCTTTCCCTTTAGTGTCTTACCTTACCTGGCAGTTCTCTGTTGGGCCTCATGGAGTTGTGACCTTCACTGTCTTTTTCTAGGATATTGCTTAGAAGTTTTTGGAGTGCTGGTTTGGTGTTCATGAAGTTTCTCAGGTGTTCTTTGTCATGAAAGTATCTAATTTCTCCATCGGTTTTGAAAAATAATTTTGCAGGATACAACAGTCTAGGTTGGAAGTTATTTTCCTTTAGGGTTTGAAATACTTCACTCCAGGCTCTCCTTGATTTGAGGGTTTATGTTGAGAAGTCTGCCGTGATTCTGATGGGCTTTAATTTGTAGGTGATTTGTTTCTTTTCTCTAACTGCCTGTAGGATTTTGTTCTTCTGTTACATTTCTGGGATCTTGACTATTATATATCTAGGTGTAGATTTTTTTTGATTGTGGCTAGTTGGAGTTCTATATGCCTCACTTATCTGTATGTCCAATTCTCCACCTCTGTCTGGGAAGTTTTCTAGTATTAGTTCTGTGAACAGTCTTTTTTAATGTCAATTGTACTTTCTCCTGTTTTTTTGTGGACTCCTATCAGTCTTATGTTATTCTTCTTTGCATCATCTAGCAGTTGCTGGATTGATTTCTTGTGGTCCCTTATTATATTTAAGGAATCTCTGTTTTCATGGTCCACCGCAATCCTGTCTTCTATATCTGATATTGTATCTTCAGATTCCCTTAATCTGCTCTGCATGCTTTCAGTGGAGTTTTTAATCTCCTGAATACCTGTTTGAATCTGTTTCATGGATTCCATTTCTTTCTTATGCTGGGTATTCATGGCTTCCAGCATATTTCCGAGCTCATCTATTTTTTTATCTGTTTCTGTTCTAGAACCTCTAATCATGTCTTTCACTCTGCTCACCATCTCTGTAGTTACCTGGGAGATTATTTCTGCTTTGAATTTTTCTAGAGTCTCATTCATCTGTTTTGTTACTTCCTGTGCTATCAGTTCAGGGTGTCCAAGTGGTTGATTATCAGACTTTCCCACTTTGTTTCCCTCAGAATTTGCCTTTTGTGGGGTGGAAGTCTGAATTTGCAACTTGTTTAAATGTCTTCTCATTTTTGTTTATGGTACTGTCCTTGGTTTAGTTACTGGGTTGATGCTTTAACATTGCTTATTATAAGTATCTTTGTTGATGTATTTAGAACCCTTATGGAATGATTGCTTCTCAGAGGTGTCTTCCAGGTATAGCTGGTCTCTAGGTTTTGAGTCTCTAATGGCTCTGAGGCTATGTCATTTTCATTATACCAGCAAGGAGAACTGATTAGATCAATCACAACACCTTAGCCCAAGTGATACAATTAGCAATACAATAGCATGAAGTACCTCTTAGAAAATGACAATTTGTGGTAGTTATTAATTTATCACTTTTAATTGTGTGAATTAGATCAAAATCAAGGACCAATCCAACATATGTTCATAGTCAGTAAACTCTTCAATATAGCAATTTTACCCCTCAGAATGGGGAGTTAGAAGGAGTTGGGGATGAAGAGATAGGTAGGTAGAAGGATAGGGCAAGGTTAGCAGTGAGGCCAGAGGACACAGGTGAGAAGAGGAAAGACAAGAAAAGAAAAATAAAGAAGAAATATGAATTAAGGGAAGAACAGGAACACAAAGGGAGATGAAGAACAATGTGGGACATCAAGAGAGTGAGGGAAAAAGAGAGAAAGAAAAGAGAAAAGAAAGAAAAAAGAGAAAAATAAAAATTTTAAAGGTGTAGAAAAAGAAGGGAAAAAATTTAAAATAAGAGCAAAAAAATAGTGGTAATTTTGATAATAACAAATAAAAGATAAAAATGAAGGGCCTCCTTCAGGGTATGTCTCTTCTGTCACAATAGACAACATGACCAGCAGTGTGCAGTTATAAGTCAATGAGTCTCAGTAAGCCAGTCACAGACCCATGAGATTCAGGCAGATTTCTGGCTGCAAGTCCCAAGTTGAGCTCCCTGTCCTCCTGCAGGGTTGAACTGTGCAAGGTTCTATTTCAGGTTCCACCTGCCTTTCAGCTGAGGATAGTCGAGGTTCTGATGGGAGGTGATGATCCCTCTAACTTATCAAGTACAGTGGTCTGGTGTGCCTTTATTACAGAGATTCTTTTCTTTTTTCCAGTGGGCTTCAGTTATCATCAGGGAGCCTGAGAGAGGCCCTCTCTCTCTTGTTCACATCTACAGCTCAGGACAATGGCCTTTATGTCCCCCTGTGTCTCTGTAGTGTGGAACCAGGTAGCTGCACAGCCAAGAGGCCAGAGGCAGCAGCAGGGTGCAGTGGGGGAGCTCTGTTGTTGTAGGCACCCACACTTCTCCACTGTCAGCTGTTGGGCATGCTCAGGGGGTCCTTACCAGCTCTTGGTCACAAGTAGGAGCAGCCATCTGGACAGAGCTGGGCTCCATCAGTCTTGGTGCTCTGCCCACAGGGCTCTGCCCATGTGGCTCCACAGGCACCTCAAGAACACTTTTTCTTTTAATTAAGTTTATTGGTACATTTTAGGTATACAATATGATGACATTCATCATTGAGAATTTGTACCTGTACATGATGTATCTTGGTTCTGATTTTTTTCCCCATTGCCCTGCCCTCCCTTCAACCACTCCACCCCTTCCTATTTACAAAGACTTTGTTTCTATTTTTTAATTTTCTCACATATTTTATTTTCCCTACTTTCCTTTCTCCTACCCCTCCCACTTCTCCTTCCCCTTCCCCTTTGAACCTTTTCTTCCTATTTCACATTATCTATTATACATTTTGATCCTTATTTATACTTTCAGTTTCTCACACCAGAGAAACTGTTTGGTATTTATACGTGTGTTCTATTTATTTCATTAAAGAGTATAGCCTCAATGTGCATCCATTTAGCTATAAATGTCTCTAGTTTAGCAATAAATGTCTCTAGTTTCTCATTCTTTATGGCTGAGTAGTACTCCATTTTATAAAACAAAAACCACATCTTCTTTATCCAGTCTCCAGTTGATGGGCAATTGGGCTGTTTCCAAGTTTTAGCTATTACAAACTGTGCTGCTATAAAGATAGGTGCCTATATATGGCTGTGGTATGATTATTTTAATTCTTCTGGGAAGATACCCAGCAGGAGAATAGTTGAGTCAAATGGGACCTCTAATCTTAGTTTTTTGAAGTATCTCCATACTGATTTCCACAGTGGTTGCACCAGTCTACACTCCCACCAATAGTGGAGAAGGACCTCAATACCCCACTGTCACAAATAGATAGATCAACTAGACAAAAAAAATAAACAACCAAATAATAGAACTCAACAAAACTCTTGAATAAATGGACTTAACAAATTTCTACAGAGTGTTCCACCCCCCAAGATCAGAATACACATTCTTTTCAGCTGCACACAAGTCGTTCTCTTAAATAGCCCATATACTTGCTCATAGAACATGTTTAAGTAAATGCAAAGGAACTGAAGTTATCCCCTGTATATTATCAGATCATACTGTGATGAAATTGGAGATCAGTAGCAAAAGAAACCACAAGAACTTCATAAATACATGGAAATTGAACAACACACTCCTGAAAAACCAATGGGTCACAGAGGAAATTGAAGAAGAAATTAGACGGTTTCTACAATTAAATCACAGTGGAGGTACAACATATGGGAATTTATGGGACACAGTGAACACAGTCTTGAGAGGGAAACTCATAGCAGTGAATACTCATATTAGGAAAACAGAGCAAGCTCAAACAAACAACCTAATGGTGAACTCAAGATTCTAGAAAAAGAAGTGTACTAATTTTTAAAAACATTATTAACATTATATGCCACTCCTTGTTCAAAATCACCAGTAGCTCCCAATGGCTTATAACAGGAAATCTACTTTTATTTTCAGACCTTATTTTCCATCCTACCTTTTCCAAAAACCACAGTTGAGTTACTGAAAAGAGTAGGATACACTCCTCAGGTGGATGAGAATAGAGAATAAAATATAAATTTTTTGCACTGACTGACTTGAGGCACTCCGGACTCCACACGTCCTTGCTCAGCTTTATTCACCTCTGTTAAAGGAATGGTAGAGCAATGTTACTGATCCATCCCCTACATCTCTACCTGACATGTATCTCTTCAGCCTTTTTCTTTCTCACCTAAAAAGGCTCCAGGATGCTTGGCCTCTTCCATTCAATGGCAAATATTTTTGTTTTCTTGAAATACTTTTCATGTTATTACTTTCTTCTAAACCTCAGCATAAGAATAGTGTCTTGGGGCTATATTTCTTAAATATGTCACTACTCATAGCACCTGAAACCACTGGGCACAGGCTGAAAGCAAGAGCTTTGGGTTTAGAATCCAACAAATCTTGACCTAATCTAATCCAACAAATCTAAGAGCCAACATTTACAAACTGTCATCTCTAAAATGGGAGTTGTAATGCTCCCTCTTCAGGTAGCAAACAATAAAGATAAACCATCAGTTGTTTAAAAAATTGAAAGTGTGAGCATAGTAGCTTGTCAACAAGGGAAGAAACCAGTGATGGAATTCATTGAGTTGTGTACTGGGCAGAGAAAAAGAAATCAGGAGTTTCAAGTGCTAGACATTAGAAGTTAATTAATGCTAGTTATGCCATTAAATACTAAAGACTAACACTAAGGATAGAATAGAATAAGTCCATGGCATAACTAATTAAATAAGTTCATGAGTTAGGACAATATTTTCAATTAGGCCCAGTAAGAATGTAGGGTATTAATGTCATTCAAATGTTATGACTTCCATGTGCTTTAGCTTGTTAGAATCTATTACTATGAAACATAACAGTGAATTCTGATATCACCTAGGAAAGAACTACTTTAAGTGGAAGATTT
This sequence comes from Heterocephalus glaber, assembly GCF_053883595.1. NCBI lineage: Eukaryota > Metazoa > Chordata > Mammalia > Rodentia > Bathyergidae > Heterocephalus > Heterocephalus glaber. The sequence continues at coordinate 38,619,519 of NW_028258308.1, forward strand.
CTCTTATAATGGGTTGCTTAAAATTTTTTAAGTTATTGATAAAAATTGTCACAATATATTGTCTAGTATTTAATATTTTTATCTTATATCTTGTATCTTGATGAACTCACACCATATAGACATCATGTTATCTGCAGATAAGTGGTTTTATTTCTTCTTTTCCAATCTACTTGTTTTTACTTCCTTCTCTTGCCTGATCACACTATCTGGAACTTCTAGGATTTTGTTTAATAAGAGTGATCAGCATGGAGAGGCTTGCCTTGTATGTAATCAGGGTAAACATTCAGTCTTTCACCATTAACTGTAATGTCACCTGTAGATTTTTCACAGATGATCTTTGTCAAATTGAATTAAGGTACTCTCTATATCTGTATAGATGAGAGTTTTTACCATGAATGCCAGTTAATTTAGGTCAAATGGTTTTTCTGTATTGATTAATATGACTTTTTGTGAACATTAGCCTGTTGAATAAGACCATGATTTGTTTCTGTAATGAAATACCTGAGGTTGGGTATTTGTTAAGGAAAAGAGGTTTATTTAGCTCACAGTTTTAGAAGCTTGCAAGTCCGAAAAGCATGACACTGGCTCAGTCAACCCCCCTCAATACTCCTTGGCTGCATCACATCATGGTGGATGGTGTGATGGTGGGAAAGAGAGGAAGAGATAACATGGCAAGACAGGAAGCAAGAGAACATGAAGGAGCCAGTCCTGCTCTTTTTACAACAATTCACATGCAGGAAAGCTCACTAGGAGCCCATGAGGACTACTTGTCCTGTCTGAGTCCAGTACTCCCAGTGACTTCTCAATAGGCCCCATCCCTTGTGACCTACCACCTGGAGAACATGGAGGACCAAATTCCAACACATGGACACTACATCCAATCACACCTATCAATGCAATGGATTGCCTTGATTGATTTTCAAATATTGAATCATGCTTTCAGCCTTGAAATAAATCCCATTACTCCTACATCTAATTCCTATTATATCTTTCTATTTCTATTTGTTCACACTCAGCTAAAGATCTTGCTATCATATTCATGGAGTGTATTGGTCTGAAATGTGTTATTATCCTTTTTGGTTTGTGCTGTTCGGTTTTGTTGTCATATTAGTATTAATTTTATACAGTAACGTGGAATGTTACACAGTAATGTTTCTTCCTCTTCTATTTTCTGGAAAACACTGAGTCAAATTAGTGTTAATTCTTCAACCTTTTGGTAACATTCACTCAACAATTTGGGACTGGAGACTATGTTTGGGGAGAATATTTCAAAATCATGAGCTCAATTTCATAAAATTTATAAGGGAATAAGATTATCTATTTCATATCTGGTGAGTTGTGGAAGTTATTGTCTGACAAATTGTTGAATTTAATATCTAACATGTTAAATTCATGTATGCAGGGTTATTTGTGCTATTCTTTTTATCATTGTAATGTCTACAAGATCTCTAATGATGTTCCTTCCTTCATTTCTGATTTTGGTCATTTATATTCTCTCTCTCTCTCTTTCTCTCTCTCTCTTTCTCTCTCTCTCTCTCTCCTAGATGTTTATCACCTTTATTGATATTTTTAAGGATTCAGCTCTCTCATTGTTTTTCAACTGACTTTCTGTTTCAGTTTTATTTATTTCTACTTTCTGTTTTCTTTCCATCTGCTTTTGTGTTTGTGTATTTTGCTCTTCATGGTCTGAGTTCTTGAGGTAGGAACATAGACTATTGAGTCTTCTTCTAATGAATACATTATTGCTATAAATTTCCCTCTCAGCACTTCTTTAGCTGCATCCCATAAATTTTTGATATGCTACATTTTCATTTTCCTTCAGTTCAATATCTGGCTTTATTTCTCTTCAGACTCTTCCTTTCCCATGAATTATTTAAAAGTATATATTTACTTTCTAAACATTTACAGATTTTTCTATTATCTTTGTCATGCTTTCTACTTTAATTCCATTGTGGTTGAACAGAATATTCACTATAAGTTCCTTTTTCTTTAAGTTTGTTGAAGCTACATTTATAAGCTAGTATGTGCTTTGTTTCAATATACATTTGGGTCAGCACTTGAAATGAATGCATATTCTAATGTTTTGGAATAGAATATTCTATAAATGTGGATTGATGCTGTTGGTTGATGGCCTTATTGAGTTTTTCTATATTCTTACTGGTTTTTGGTCTAAATATTCTATTATTGCTGAGAGAGTTGTTGATGTCTTCAAGAACAATTCTGTTTTTTTTTTAATCTTCCTCTTTTCAGTCCTGTTAGTTTGTATTTCACATATTTTGCTGTTCTAATATTTGATATACCCACATTTAGGGTTTCTATGTGTTCCTTGCAGGTTAACCTTTTTATAATATAATGACTATGTCTATCTCTGGTAATTTTTTTATCTGAAGTCTAATTCATCCAATATTAATAGAGCTATGTCTGATTTCCTTTTATTAGTGTTTGGATGACATATTTCTTACTATCCTTTTATTTTCAGACTGTGTATATCTTTATATTCGAAGTGAATTTCTTATAGAAAGCATGTTTGGCTACATTTTAAAATCTACTATGCCATTCTCTATCTGACAAATTCTGTATTTATAACATTTATATTTAATGCAGTTATGAATATTTTATTGCCCAGTGTGCAGTTTTACTTTATTTTGCTTTTGTCTTTTTCTTTCTCTGTTTCCTTTGGGTTATTTTAAATATTTAAAAAAAAATTTCTATAGAATGTTGAGTACATCTCTGTATAGTATTTTTTTCTTTTTTTTTTTTTGTACCAGGGATCAAACTCAAGACCTTGCACTTGCGAGGCAGGCACCAGAACCACTGAGCTAAATCCCTGGCCCTCTGTATAGTATTTTTAATGGTTGCTCTCCATATTTCATTACATACACATAACTTATTGAAGTCTGTTGTCATTTTGCTACCCTGAGTGACATATAAAAGCCTTATTTCTCTTTCAATTCTTGTATCTTCTCCTACTTATAATTTACTTAAATATTTCATCTTTTACAGATTTAGAAAAGAAAAAAATCACATAATCATATCAATAGACAATGAAAAAGCATTTGACAAATCCTAACACCTATGGTAATGATGCATTCATGTAGGTTCCGTGATTATAATAAACGCTCCATGCTGGGGCAGGGGGGATGATGTTGATTATGAGAGAAAGCTGTGCATGTGGAAAAGAAAGGAAGCAGGAGAGCTGTGGGAAATCTCTGTACCTTAGATTAAATTTTGATGTGAACCATGAATCTAAACCTATTGTTAAAAAAAAAAAAAAAAAAACACTATTTTGTAAATCTTGGCTTTACACTTGGCCTTCTCTGACAATCCCAGTGGGGATACTGGGCACCGCATAATGGCTTTCTAAGGGCTTCTTCTCAGTTCTGACTTTATCTTTGCTGGCTTAGGCAATATGAGGCCAGTTTTTCTGTGGTGTTTCTATAAAGCAGAGTAGTTGTTTGTTGGGAATGATTCTACATAATTTTGGGGGAAAATCATTTCATAATTAAAATTGTGATTAGGCCTAGTTTTCCTGCCTACAGGCCAGCTATGGCAAGCTGAGACTTAACTTCATTTTGGCCTCCACTCACAGCTAAAACCTCAATGATCCGGTGATGCTGTGATGCTCCAGGGCAAGATTACACCAGCTGAAGACATCCTGGGAGGAACAAAATCTTCATCTACATAATTCCTCATTGTTCTAGGCTTTTCATCACCGCTGCTGCTGCTGCCCTCTGAGTCACCTTTTACATTTGTTACTCTCCCATTGTACTGAACTCTGTTCCCTGAGTCATCTCTTAAACTGTTACTCTGGATAAAGGTGTGGCAAGCTCCGGTCTTTCATCTTTGCCACCCAGAGCAGCATTGATCAGGCCCAAAGCTCAGCTTCTTCTCTAAGTCTCATTTTTTCTGTTTTTTCTGTCTATATAATAAATTAATTCACCTTGTGCTGTCGTGGCTTGCAGAAGGCTAAGACTGCAGAGGTTCTATAACATCCCTTTTCCCTGTTCCCTACAGTTGTTTTCTAAAATATCAAGATTAATGCAAAAAAAAAAAATCAGGATGAACAGAATATCAAAATTTTAGAGAGAATGAGCCATATTACTGAATGTCCTTTTTACTGAGACTGCAATATGGCCCTGCACAACATTGTTACTGATCCTGTCTAAATTTAAAAGGTAGGGATTTGCCTTCCTATAGCAAAGCACCAGTGTATGGCTTACACAAAAGAAAAATACATTTCTTTCTTGCTTAGAAGAAATCCTGAATCAGCAGCTCTGGGCTGGGAGGATATTCCATGGCATTATCATGAATCTAGTATCTTCCCTGCCTGTTCCACCATCTTCAGCCTGATTCTTCTTCAAGGTCACCTTCTGGTAAGCATGAGCTATGTTGAGGACACAAGGAAGAGAAACAGTAGAAGAGCACAGATAGATCTTCACTTAGCTGAGCCTGCTCTTTTAAAGTAGCCTTTCCAAACTTCTATGCATTTCTATTCATGTCTTCCTGGTAAAAATTTATTCCTTTGTCACTTTTAGATGGAAAGGAAAGTTGGATATAGTCTTTTATTCTAAGCTTCAATGAGCCCAGCTGAAAATCAGCATTCTCTAAGCAAGAAGAGAAAATTAGATGTTGGGGGAGGGAATTAGCAATCACTGACATACATACCTTATAAATTTCCCAAATCTGAAGGGAATTTGCCCAATCCCTATTTATTGCATGATTTTCTAAATGTTGATAAATGGGAATAATATTCTCTGGGGTACAAGGCAGTAAATAGAATGCAAGAACCTTTTAAATACATGCATATGAAAACTCTTGGAAACTAACCCTACTGGGTGCTACCACCCTTCCTCTGAGCTGATCTGGAAATTCTCACTTAATGTCCTGATCCAAGTGAATAGATGCTATTTTAGATCCAAGAGGTAATATGTCCTGTTCACTGATACAAAGTGTGTGCTTTTATTTCATCCTCTCTGGCCCTTTGTTCTGGACTATTCAGAGGCAAATTCTCACCTACATTTAGGATACCATGGGTATCAGTGTGTTCACACTCTCAGCTCTCTCACTTCTTGCTGCTGACAGCTTTATAAGGGTGGCTGTTAAGTTTCTGAGGGCAGCCCATCAGTCCTACAGCAACATACCTATTCAAGGAAGGGGAACAAAGCCCCTTGTTGTAGCAATTCTGAACAAGGTCAATAGGTTTTTTATAGGACCCAAAACAATGCAATAACAGAAGGGACCTCTAAGCTAAGGGATGAAAGGTAAGATTTTATTAATGTTGCACCCAGTGAGAAAGAACCAACCAGAGACCGATATTAAATCCACACAGGAGTTTATTACCGGCCAGGACCGAGCCGAGCATCAGACTCGAGCCCCAACTGGGAGTTGACAAACATGTTTTATACACCTTTGAGGCCAACAGTTTCTAGGCTCCCCTAAGGGATAGAACTAGTAAAGCAAGCAAAAGGTACAGAAGTGGAACTTCCTGCTGTTAGAACATTTGTAAAACAATAGTTGATTAATTGTTGCTTCTAAGAGACTCTCTAAGGGTAGGAGGTTTCTAAGCTTCCTCCTCCTGAGTTCATCTAAAGGGCAGGCAGGTGGGTCAAGCAGCAATATGGAGTCTGTCTTGGTATCTGGGGTCCTTCATTCCCCACTGGTTCTTGTAACCTAATCAAATCTTTGATTTCTGTATTTATTTTTTGGATTCTTCCTCTAAAACATCTTCTAAAATCTCATAATTTTGTCTCAACACCATCAGTTTAACTGCATCAACCCTCTGTCTAACATATTTAGTCAGAGCATTTATAATACATGGTCCCACGAGCAAAAGCAAAAGTAAGATAATTAAGGGGCCTGCTACAGCAGAAAGTAGGGTAGTTAACCATGGGGACCAGTCAAATAGATTTTGAAACCAATTTTGATCTTTTTGTTGAGCATATTTAGTCTTTAAAATTTCCCTGACTATAACTAAGGTATCTCTAATGACACCAGACTGATTAGCATAGAAGCAACAGGTTTTTTTTTTTTAAGGGCTACACATAACCCTCCTTGTTTTATGAACAGGAGGTCAAGTCCCCTTTGATTTTTTTAGGACCATTTTAGCTAGGGAATCAACCTGGTTTTTTAATCTGGAGATCGAGTCTTTTAGGTGACCCAAATCTCTGGCTACTTGGTGGCTTAGGGCTTTAAAATTTGTGTCCTGAAGGATCAGGGAGGAAGTTCCAATAGCTGCTGACCCAGCTATTCCTAATCCCACCATAATGGGCATTAAAACAGGGTCAGCCCGTTTACTCCTTCAGTGTTCAGTGGTTAATCCCAGATGTTCACGGCCCCCTTTTTTATTATAATATAAGACTTGTGGAACAACATACATGGTGACATAAAATAAAGTGGCAGATTGGGTAGCCAAGACTGATTTGGGAATGTATTTAGTCAAGTCCTCAATGCAAGCAAACCAAGCATATCAGGACCAGGTCTCCTGGCTTGAAACCATGGGGCTGGAACGTCACAAAGGTTTTTTTTTCCTGGAGCCTGTTGTTTTGTAGCCTGGATCTCACTCTGAAGAATCTGTAAGGCTTGAAGAGACTGAAGTAAAGAGACACAAGAACTCTCTGTTATCTGTTCAAGGTTTAACTTAGGGAGGAGTGGTGGCGGCCTCCCATACAGGATTTTAAAAGGGGTAAACTTGTCATATATGGGGTACATCTAATTCTTAACAAGGCTAGAGAAAGCAGATCGGGCCACCTACCACCAGTTTCTAGAACATATTTAGTCAGGGTTTCTTTCAGAGTCCTATCCATCCTTTCCATTTGCCCTGAACTTTGTGGGCGATAGGCACAGTGTAACTTCCAATCAATATGTAGTGCCCTTGTCAACAGTTTGGATATCTGTGCCATGAAAGCAGGCCCATTGTTGGACCCCAGGTAATGAGAGATGCCAAATCGGGGAACTATCTCCTGGAGCAAAACCTTAGTTACTGTCAGATAAAAGGGCCAAAGACCAAGACCAGACCAGGCCACAACAAGCCTTTATTAGGGGAATAGATCTGCCGGGCTGTCTCTGAACAAAGGAGAGACAAAAGCAATATGGCCGGGGCAGGGAGAGTCTTTTATAGAGACTGGGGTGGGGTTTGTAGGGGCTGAGGTGGAGTTGAGTGAGGTAGTGACTAGGGAATGGAGGAGCCAGTGATGTCACTAGGTGGTAGGAGGTGAGCGAGTATTAGGTTACTCTCTAGGTGGGAACAGGGGCATGCTGGGAAGAAGGGTTTATTCTTTGGTGGGAGCAACCATCTTGGCGTGATGTCACTCAGGGGAGGGGGCAAGGCATGATAGGAAGAGGGCAGCTACTATACATAATAGGTGCTGAGGTGGTGGGAGACCTATAAGTTACTATGTTGGCTGATTCTCTGTGAGTGGGGAAAGTTTCTATACAACCTGAGTAGGTGTCAACCAATACCAGTAAACATTTGAACCTATTGCTGGATTTTATTTCAGTGAAATCAAGTTCCCAATGTTCCCCTGGCTCTCTTCCCCATAGTCAATTACCTTTGTTTCTTGGTCTTGCCTTGGAGTTTAACTGTGTACACACCTGACACCTAGAACTGATGTCCTAGACCATAGAGGTCAGTCCTGGGATTGAAAACTTAGAGGTCATTAGTCTTTTTAACTTTGATTTTCCCAGGTGAGTTAAGTGATGTAACTGATGAACAAATTGTCACCCCAGGGCTCGGGGGAGACAAATTTGTTCCTTTGTCCCTTTCCACCAGCCTGAGTCCAGTTTTGTACCCCCTTGCTTTTGGTTTTCCTCTTCCTCTTCTGGGGTATATGTGGGTCTTTCTAGCAGGTACCCAAAGGGTCAGATGGGCAGAATGTCTATTGGCCCCACTGGTTCTTTGGCCACTCTTTGGGCCACTTCATTGGCCTGGTGGTTACTGCGGGCCTCGAAGCTGTCTCCTTTTTGGTGGCCTTTACAATGAATAATAGCCAATGTCCTAGGTTCCCAAATTATCTCCAATAAGGCCAAAATTTCTTTTTTGATAGTTTTCCCTTCTGATGTCAATAGCCCTCTCTGTCTGTAGATGTTGCCATGCACATGGGCAGTGGTGAATGCACACCGGCTGTCAGTGTAGATGTTTACAGCCTTGTCTCGACCTAACAGGGCTTGAGTTAAGGCTATTAGTTCAGCCCTCTGAGTTGAACTTTTGGCTTAATGCCTGTGTCCAGTGTACCTGTTTTTCTGGACTGACTACGGCCACCCCCACATACCTGACTCAGTCTTCCATGAAGCTGTTTTCATTGGTGAAGAAGGTCTCATCTGGGCTTTGCAGGGCAACATCAGTCAGATCTGGGCTATTGGTGGTGGAAGTTGTCGGAGTGTCCAGACAGTCATGGAGAGGCATGCATATGAGTCGGAGTCTGGGAGTAAGGTGGCCAGATTGAGGGTCATTTTTCAGGCAAATTTGATGCATGGAGCATCCAGCAACAGGGCCTGGTACTGAGTCAGGTGAGCATTGGAGAGCCATTGTTCTGGGGCTCCTCTCAGCAACGTCTCCACTGCATGGGGTGCCGTGATGAACAGGTCTTGTCCCAGGCTGAGCTTATCTGCCTCCTGGACCAGGAGGGTGGGGGCTACAACTGTCCTCAAACAAGTAGGCCATCCACTTGCCAGAGGATCAAGTCTTTTAGACAGGTAGGCCACAGGTCTTTTTCAAGGCCCTAATGCCTGAACTAGCACTCCTGTGGCTATGTCCCCTCATTCAGCCACAAACAACCAAAAAGGCTTGGTGACATCAGGTAGGGCCAGGGCTGGTGCTGACACTAAGGCTTTCTTTAAAGCCAAAAAGGCACTTTCTCCTTTTCTGTCCAGAGGGACTGTCTCTCATGCCTAGAGTGTAGCAATAGTGACTTTTTCCCAGTTTCTTGGCTAGGACTTTTTCAGGGGGCATCATGGTTATCATAAACTTTCTGGGCTATGCTCAGGAGTTCAGTCCTATTCTTTCCCTCAAATCCCTGAAATTTCTGTAATTTTTTTTAATGTCTGGGGCTGACTGGGAAACAAAGGCCAGATTTAAAGCTGCTGCATTTTTGGGAGCCTCTGGGTCAAAAGGAGTGAAAACTCTATAGGCTTCCAAGAGTCTCTCCAAAAATGCAGCTGGAGACTCCATTTTTCCCTGGTGAACCTCACTTACCTTACTCAAATTAGTGGGCTTTCTGGCCGCTGCCTGGAGTCCCCCTAATAAGTGCTGGTGGTAGGTCCCCAGCCTCCTCTTACTGTCATCATCATTGGGGTCCCATTTGGGGTATCATGATGGAACTACTGTTTCAGCCTTGGTCGAATGCCCCAGAGTTCCGGGAGCGATGCCGGGCTTTGGCCCCAGGGCCTCTTTGACTGTCTGTTGATAAATGTGGTCCCATTCCTCAGTGGTGAACAGGATCTGTAAAAGCTGCTGGCAATCATCTCAGGTTAGCTGATGGGTATGAAAAACAGACTCAAGAAGAGATTAATGCCTGAGGTTTTTCAGAGAAGGGGGGATTTTGATGTTTCCAATTGTAAAGATCACTAGTTGTAAAAGGGACATAAATCAATCCTCCCCCGGGCTCTGTCTGTTTTAAAGGAAAAAGGGAGGAGGAAGACAGGGCTGATGGACCATAGCCCTGTCCGGATCGAGTGTCAAAGGTCGATTGGGACCTGTGGGGCCCCCGACTGCCATGACCACATTCCAAACCTTGCAAGCAATGTGCACAGAATAAGTTCCCACCAGGGGCCAACTGACTCTGAAACTTGGCCATTCTGATTGACACAGAGTTTGCAATTTTCCTGTAGAAAATTTCATGCCATATTTATCTTCTCTGTCTGTGGAATAAATTTTTTTGAAGTTATTCAAAACACAATCAAGTGGAGTTCCTTCTATGGACTGAGGAACCCATAATTTCAGCCTGTGAAAACGCAAAAGGCACACAAAGCAAGCAGACAAGACAGACAACAATAAACAGACAAAAAACCAGACTTTGGCCACATAAACCTCTGGGGCCAAATGGATTTGGACCCCACCCAGGGTGTCACTCTTCTGAGGACTCCACCTCAGTTGAGCCTGCTGGCCATCATGAAGAGGTTCTAGGTGGGAGGAACCTGCACCACATCTGGCTTCCTCCTACCTACCCATAGTGCACTAAGAATCATTCGATTCTTACCTCTAGAGGCTTCCCCGATAAACTCCTGTGGGTTGGTTGATCGGCGATAGGGCCCAACTGGGACCAGCCTACCCAGAGCCCTGGGATACTGTCAGGTTGGCCTAGCCCTGGAATACCGTCAGGGTGGCCTCTCCTTCTGCAGACCCGTGTCCAGAGGGGCCAAACACTGCTAATGTCCAAACCTGGTCTCTCCTAAAAAGAAACAAAGGCTCCAAGATAATAAGCTCCAGAGCAGCTGGCTATCTCACTGGGGCCTCCAAGTATGTTCCGCCCAGTGAGAAAGAACCAACCAGAGACCGATATTAAATCCACACAGGAGTTTATTACCGGCTGGGACCTGAGCCGAGCATCAGACTCGAGCCCCAACTGGGAGTTGACAAACATGTTTTATACACCTTTGAGGCCAACAGTTTCTAGGCCTCCCTATGGGATAGAGCTAGTAAAGCAAGCAAAGGTACAGAAGTGGAACTTCCTGCTGTTAGAACATTTGTAAAACAATAGTTGATTAATTGTTGCTTCTAAGAGACTCTCTAAGGGTAAGAGGTTTCTAAGCTTCCTCCTTCTGAGTTCATCTAAAGGGCAGGCAGGTGGATCAAGCAGCAATATGGAGTCTGTCTTGCTAACTAGGGTCCTTCAATTAAACCTTCAAGGAGAAAATATAAGCCAAGACTCTGCAGTAGAAAAAAAATTCATTGCCTAAGGGTCAAAATTATAAATAAATAGATAGAAATGACAGAAAAATATAAAGCACACATGAAATAAAACATTCTATTTTGATTTTCATATATTTTATATATTTTACATTTGTATATGTATGTGCACTATATTTAGAAAATTTGATATATTTATATGTATTTCATTCATCTAATTTATTAATTTTAATATAACTAAACTTTGATCATGATAAATTCACAAAATATTTTCATTTTGGGAAAGCAGATGGAAAAATAAATAGGTAAAAGGAACAATTAAAAGACCTTGCTAATTAGAAAACAGTTGTGAGATCTAAGATTTTGCTATCACTATAACCCAGGATCTAACTTTGCAATATTGTTTCTCAGACAGATGACAATATTCCCTAAAGATTACATATTCATGAGTCAGAGTCAGGATTTGAATCAGCCTACACCCTCTAACCACAAGGAAGAACACTGTACAGGGAGGGGTATGTGGGCATGAAGATTCAGCAGCAGCTACAGCCAGGCCAGTACTAGCAGACAGCAGAAAGGTAAGAGTGGCCACGATTCCAGGGTCTTTATCCTTCATAAGTTACTGACATCACTCTCTGGCATCCACTAGAGCTAAGGACCTTCATGCTTCTTTCATGTATTGCCATTAGTTTAAAAAATGTTGGGGCTGGGGATTTAGCTCAGTGGTTCCCATGCCTGCCTTGCAAGGGCAAGGTCCTGAGTTCGATCCCCAGTACCCACCCCACCAAAAAAGTGATATTTCCATTGTAACCACTGTTCATATCTCTATTCTTTTTCTAAGACGCATAAAGTACTCATGGTGGTATCTTTGGAAAAAACTGTGTATGAGATTAAGCAAAAATGACCACATAATTTAAACTCAGAGGAGAAGTGCCATTAAAGTCTTCTTCTACCTCCAAGCCATGGTTTCTCACCTTAATATCTGCGATGGTAAGAAGAAGCTGTTCTGGGCCCAATTCCACTATATTCACAATATGACCACGTGCAACCACATGAAAGGAGCAACAACTCCCCCATTTTGTCTTCAGAACATCTCTGTCTCTCCCTCTGGCTCACCCGCTGCTATTGGCCAGGTGTTTTCAGCATGCAGGTCACCAGCCCTAGTCCACTCTGAGATGAAGCTGCCTGTTCCTCCTCTCACTCCACATTTCTCTAATCTGCATTTTGTCTTTGCTCCATAAATCCCAAGAAAACAATTTTGTGATTCATTAATGACTCCTTAGTACTGTGTTGCTGTATTAATTATTACAAGATGTGCTAAATTTAACAAGGGAACCTGGGAAAGAAAATCTCATAATCCTAAGGCAATACTTGCTGGTGATCAAAATGCCATAGAGTGAGTAAGAGCAGGGATGGTGGGCCTTCAAATCACCCCTTGGAGACATGCCAGGATCCCTCTGTCCCCACAGGTAAAATGGGAACTCTCTGACTGTTCTTATGACTTAAAGGAAATATTGGAAAATTGTCATTCTTTCTCTTCCAAAGGTCCACTTGTGTTTTTGAGCACTTCAAGGACCTAGGGGCTGAGAATGGCTTGCAAAAAATGTGCTTTGCAATGGAGAAATGTCTGCAGCCCTAACATTGGCCTGCTAGGTTCTAGGAGATCTCTTCTGCACTCCAATTTGCAATGCAAGACTGGTTGCATAGTAAGGAAATTTATGTAGCATACCAGAAGCATGAAGTAAAATTTAAAGTAGTAAAATAATATATTCAGACTCAATGCTACATGTAATCCTGTTTAAGGAAGGATTCTGTCCTTTGTTTAATTTAGTCTAAGATTCCACTGGGTATCTTTGGAATCATAAGATTTTAAACCAAGGAGATTAGTTTACGACATTGAAGAGGAAAAAAATTCTTTGTGTTTGGAAATATTAGTAATAATGCATTAAAATGTTAATATCATTTCTTCCAAATAAAGCTGACAGAATATAAATCACTCTTAATGTGGTCTTATCCTTCTTTTAAAAATGCACTAGGAAAAAATGGTCTCTGCTATTCACATATGTTGAATGGATTTAATCCTCTTCATCTGTCTTTTGACTCTTAGCTGCAAACAAAGGATACCAAAGAGAAAAATAGAGTTTAGGTTTTTCATCACAAATAGTATGTTTGTTTTATTCAGGCTGCTGCCCAAACTAGGAAAATCATAATCCCAGAAGAGTTCCCAAAAGAGGAGCCAGTTCTGGATTTTCCTGATATTTTCTGAGCTTTCCTTTGTCTAGATTCAAAATTCATCCAGATTTCAATCAAGTTTGCAGATTTAGTAGACAGGTAGGATTAGCACACTTATCCTAGATATATTCTGTCTCTAGAAAATGAACAGCCCCTCCCAAGAGTCGATTCCCATTAGTAAGAATTAGAAACTCCTATTACTAGACAAACTAATTCTTTGATAAAAGTACACATATATGCCAGGAAAAGAAAACATTTTCTTTAAGATATTCTCCACTTAACATTCAAAGCATTAAATATTTATTGTTTAAATATAAAATAGATTTTTAAAAGCCAAGAAACCTAGTCTATTGAATTCTATGATTCCCTGAAATAATGCAAAAACAATCACTTTCTCACATTAGATATATTAATTATTATAGAACTATTGTTTGATCCAGTGTTTGCTGGAGATGTGTACCTCTACAAATGAGTGTTCCTAAGCCAGTGTGATCCAAGCATGTTAAAAATATTTTATTTACAGATGGGCTGCTCAGGCTCAGTCAGCATTCATAAACAATTGACAGTAGGGAAATAGAGAGAGTTTGATAAACTAAAACTCAGAAAATCTTTAGGATTCAAAATGATGAGGTATTTTAAGGTATAAATCAATCACATAGATTTCAGTTCTGAATTCCTAAAAAGAGATGTAACAGAGAATGTCAGGAGTAGACTGATGAGCTTTTCTTTCAATGGGTTACTCAGCAAAGCATGTCATTGAAAAACCAGTGGTTAACTCTGAGACAAAGTTAGCATGGCCTACAGTTCACGAGTATGCATTCAGCAACAGGCACACTAAGTTAACATGACAGAGGTTGAAGTTTTCTTAAGAAAAGTTAAGAATAGTCTACAGTTAAGATATGTGATGGTTAGGGAAAGATGTCATAGCAGAATCCAAAGCAAAATGTCTACTTAGAGCCACAGTTATTCAGATATTACTGAGTAGATTGATTAAAAAGAAATAACCTTTAAGGAGTGCCTTCAATGAAGAACAAGGTACTAGATGGTTTACACACACATTACTTCTTTTAATCTTAACAAACAATTCAATGAAAGTGATATTGTTAATCTTAAGTCTTCACAGTTTATTAGTAAGCCAAAGGAACAGAATTATACTCAGGCCACTGTGAGTCCAAAGGACACACATTTCCCACTGCACTGCCATATTTACAAGAAGAAAATTATAGATGTGTTCATGCTGTGACCTAACCATCCTACTTGTAGTCATTTGAAAATATACCTGTACAAACCATTTAAAAACATCATTACAGAGTAGTGCAGAACACACCAAATCAGACCGCTGCAGACAGGCAGGTCTGTGCACATCCTATGGAGGTCCCGAGTCATGCAGAACATGCAGAATCAGCCCACGCCCTGGCAACAATCCACTGGACCCCCACCCCACTCCTCTGTACAGCCACCTGGTTCCACACTACAAAGACACAGAGGACACTGGACCACCAGACCATGGTACTGAGTCCCACTGCTCCTGGCCCACAGGTAGGGGCTTCTGAGCCGCCATCCCACTGCTCCTGGTCCAGAGGAAGGGGCTTCCCTGCCACCATCCCTCGCACTGCTCCCAGCCCACAGGATAGAGCTTTTGGGCCACCTTCTGGCCCACTGCTCCTGGCCCAGAGGAAGGGGCTTCCCTGCCACCATCCCTCGCACTGCTCCCAGCCCACAGGATAGAGCTTTTGGGCCACCTTCTGGCCCACTGCTCCTGGCCCAGAGGAAGGGGCTTCTGGGCCATGATCCCTCCCACTGCTCCCAGCCCAGAGGTAGGGGCTGCTGACCCAACATCCCACTGCTCCTGGACTAGAGGAAGGGGCTTCCTGGCCCCCATCCCTCCCGCTGCTCCAGGCCCCTGTCCTAACTCTCCCAGCTCAGAGGAGGTAATCCGGGCAGGTGCCAACAGCCCCCACCCCAGTCGAAATAAGAAAACAGGTAAATAAGTCTCAAAACCAGACTCCCAGATCACCTACAGCAACCACAAAGGGAAATGAGATGGAACCCTCTGATACTCAACCACCTGGACCCACTGAACTGGCAACAAAAGGGGATCTAGAAAAAATGAAATCAGAAATACTTTCTCAGATAACAGGAGAAATTGTGCCCTTAGTGCAAGACATGATTAATAAATCTAGAGAGGGGCTGAGGAACATGATGGAATCCCACCATAAGAAATAAATGGAATCCATAAAACAGATGCAAATAGATTTCCAGGACATGAAAAACTCCACTGAAAGTCTACACACCACAGTGAGCCAATGTGAGGACAGAATTTCAGATATAGAAGATAAGATTGCAATTAATGACCAGGAAAAGAAAAATTGCTTCAAAATGATAAGGGAACATGAGAAATCAATCCAGCAGCTGCTAGATGATGCAAAGAAGAATAACATAAGACTGATTGGAATCAATGAAGAAACAGGAGACAGTGCAGATGACATAAAAAAATCTCTTCACTGAAATAATGGCAGAAATCTTCCCAAGCAGGGGAAAAGAGCTTTACATACAGATAAGTGAGACATATAGGACTCCAAATAGCCTTGATCAAAAAAAAAATCTACACATAAGAACATAATTGTTAGGATTCCAGAAACCCAACAGAAGAACAAAGTTCAACAAGCAGTTAGAGAAAAGAAACAAATCACATACAAAGGAAAGCCCATCAGAATCACAGCAGACTTCTCAACACAAACCATCAAGGCAAGAAGAGCTTGGAGTGACATATTCCAAGCCCTAAAAGAAAACAGCCTCCAACCCAGATTGATGTACCCTGCAAAGCTATCTTTCAAAATGGATGGAGAAATAAGATACTTTCATGACAAAGAGCACCTTAGGAACTTTGTGAAAACCAAACCAGCACTCCAAAGAATTTCACAAAATATCCTAGGAACAGACATTGAGGATCACAACCCCAGGAGGCAAAGCAGAATGAACCCATCTGGCATGACAAGAAATTAAATGGAAAGGGGGAGAACCCAACAAAAAGAAAAAGTCATGGCAATGACAAGTCAATATGTTTCAGTTATAACCATCAATGTTAATGGTCTCAGTTCACCAATCAAAAGAAATAGACTGGCAGAATGGGTCAAGAAGCAAAATCCAGCAATATGCTGCATACAAGAAACACATTTAATTCAAAAGGAAACTCATAGACTGAAAGTTAAAGGGTGGAAAACAATACTCCATGTGACAGGAACCCGAAAAAAAGGAGTAGCTATCCTCTTGGCAGATCAAGTAGATTTCAAACCAACACTGATTAAGAGAGATGAAGAATGACACTATATCCTTGTAAAGGGAAGAAGCCAAGAGGAAGAGATGACAATCATAAATATCTATGCACCAAACACTAGTGTGCCCAAATATATAAAACAACTACTAACGGACATGGAAAGTCATATATGCACTAATACAATTGTGGTGGGGGACCTCAACACCACACTGTCACAAATAGATAGATCAGCTAGACTAAAACTAAGTAATGAAATACTAGAACTCAATCGAACTCTTGAACAAATGAACTTAACAGATGTTTACAGAGTCTTCCACCAAACAAAATCAGAAAACACATACTTCTCAGCTGCACATGGGTCATTCTCCAAAATAGACCACATACTCACACATAGAACATGTGTAAGTAAGTGCAAAGGAATTGAAGTTATCCCCTGTATATTATCAGACCATAGTGCGATGAAATTGGAGATCCATAGCAAAAGAAACTCAAAAAATTTCATAAACACATTGAAATTGAACAACACACTTCTGAATAACCAAGGGGTCACAGAGGAAATTAAAGAAGAAATCAGACAGTTCCTTCAATTAAATGACAATGACAATACAACATATTGGAATCTATGGGACACAATGAAAGCAGTCTTATGAGGGAAATTCAAAGCAGTGAATATGCATATTAAGAAAACAGAATGAGCCCAATTAAACAACCTGATGCTGAACCTCAAACTTCTAGAAAAGGAAGAACAGGACAACCCCAAAGCTCATACAAGGGAGAAAATTATAAAGATCAGGGGAGAAATCAATGCAATGGAAACTAAGAGAACAATACAAAAAATCAATGGAGCCAAGAGTAGGTTCTTCGAAAGAATCAACAAAATTGATAAACCCTTAGCCCACCTTGTCAGAAAAAGGGAGGAAAAGGCCCAAATCCATGAAATTAGGAATGAAAAGGGTGAAATTACAACAGATCCAGCAGAAATCCAGAGGATCATCAATACCTACTTCCAGAACCTATACGCCAATAAAATGGACAACACAGAAGAAATGGGCAGGTTCCTAGATACATATGAATTACCAAAGTTGAACGAAGAACACCTAAAAACTCTAAACAACCCAATATCAACCAATGAAATTGAAAATGTAATTAAAAACTTATCAACTAAGAAAAGCCCAGGCCCTGATGGCTTCACTGCTGAATTCTACAAGACATTTAGAGAGGAACTGCTGCCACTGCTGTTTAAACTCTTCAACGAAATTGAAAAGGAAGCAATACTCCCAAATTCATTCCTGGAAGCAAGCATCAACTTGATTCCCAAAGCAGAGAAAGACTCAACTTTAAAGGAGAACTATAGGACAATCCCACTAATGAACATAGATGCAAAAATCCTTCATAAGATACTGGCAAACAGAATGCAGAATATCATCAAGAAGATCATACACCCTGATCAAGTGGGATTCATCCCAGGATGCAGGGATGGTTCAATATACACAAATCAATGTAATACACTATATCAACA
Organism: Heterocephalus glaber; assembly: GCF_053883595.1. Taxonomy (NCBI): domain Eukaryota; kingdom Metazoa; phylum Chordata; class Mammalia; order Rodentia; family Bathyergidae; genus Heterocephalus; species Heterocephalus glaber. Next base: position 38,637,390 of record NW_028258308.1, read on the forward strand.
GAGCCAAGGACAAAAACCATAAGATTATCTCCATAGATGCAGAAAAAGCATTTGACAAAATCTAACATGCATTTGTGATAAAAACTGTACAAAAAATTGGAATAGATGGTCTCTACCTCAAACTGATAGAAGCCATCTAGGAAAAACCAACAGCCAATATCATACTAAATGGTCAAAAACTGAAATCCTTCACACTCAAATCAGGAACAAGACAAGGATGTCCACTATCACCACTCTTGTTCAATATAGTTCTGGAAACACTAGCCACGGCAATTAGGCAAGAGAAAGAAATAAAAGGAATAAAGATAGGAAATGAAGAAGTCAAATTGTCATTATTTGCAGATGACATGATACTCTATATAGAAGACCCCAAGAACTCCACCAAAAGTCTTCTAGACTTAATAACCAAATTCAGTCAAGTAGCTGGTTACAAGGTTAACACACAAATCAATAGCTTTCCTCTACACTAATACCAGACTCACCGAGAGAGAAATAGGGCAAATAATTCCTTTCACAATAGCATCCAAAAAACTGAAATACCTAGGACTCAACCTAAGGAAAGAAATCAAAGACCTCTTCTCTGAAAACTATGGCACTCTGAAAAGAGAGATTGAAGATGATATCAGAAAATGGACAGACATCCCCTGCTCCTGGGTAGAAAAGATTAATATAGTGAAACTGTCCATACTCCAAAACTGCTATATAGATTTAATGCAATTCCAATTGAGATCCCAGCAGCATACTTCATGGACCTTGAGAAAACAATCCAAAAATTCATTTGGAACAAGAAGAGACCCAGAATAGCAAAAGCAATTCTAGGTAACAGAGACATGGCAGGGGGTATCTCAATCCCCAACCTGCAGCTATACTACAAAGCTACTGTGATAAAAACATCATAGTACTGGCAAGGAAACAGACTTGAGGCCCAGTGGAACAGATTAGAAGATGTAGAAACAATGCCAGACACACTCAGCCGTCTCATCTTCCATAAAGGAGCCAAACACCCTCACTGGAGGAAAGATAGCCTCTTTAATAAATGGTGCTAGAAAAATTGGGCTTCAACTTGCCAAAGATTAAAACTAGACCTGTATCTCTCACCATACACTAAACTAAAATCAAAATGGATTAAAGATCTAAATATTAACATAGAAACTCTGAACCAGTTGGAACAGAGGTTAGGTAGAACCCTTGAAGACATCGGTGTAGGAAAAGATTTTATGAACAAAACCTCAGTTGCCCATGAACTAGCACAAACAATCAACAAGTGGGATCTCTTCTTATTAAAAGGCTTCTGCACAGCAAGAGAAACCACCAGCAGTGTGAAGAGACAACCCGCAATGTGGGAAAGAGCCTTCACCTGCTCTTCCTCAGACAAAGGTCTACTATCTCGAATCTATAAAGAACTTAAAAAGATCAGACCTCCCAAATTTAAAGACCCCATCTGAAAATGGGCATCTGAAATGAACAGTCATTTTTCTCAGACAATGATGTAGAAATAGCAAATAAATACATGAAAAAATGTTCAACGTCACTGGTCATTCGAGAGATGCAAATGAAAGCAACGCTGAGATTCCACCTCACTCAAGAAAGAATGGCTGCTATCATGATATCAACCAATAACAAATGCTGACAGGTTTGTGGGGAAAGAGGAACCCTGCTCCACTGGTGGTGGGAGTGTAGACTGGTGCAACCACTGTGGAAATCAGTATGGAGATACCTCAAAGAACTAGGACTGGAAGTCCCATTTGTCCCCACTATTCCACTGCTGGGGATCTTCCCCAAACAATTAAAAGAATCATACCACAGTGATATATGTGTGCCCATGTTCATAGAAGCACAGTTTGTGATAGCTAAAACTTGGAACCAGCCCAAATGCCCATCAACTGGAGACTGGATAAAGAAAATGTGTTTGTTTTATAAAATGGAGTACTACTCAGCCATCAAAAATGAGAAATTAGAGACATTTATAGCTAAGTGGATGCACATTGAGGCGATACTCTTAAGTGAAATAAATAGGACCCACATGTATGAATACTGAATAGTTTCTCTCATGTGAGAAACTGAAAGTGTAAATAAGGACTAAATGTATAATAGGACATGTGAAATAGGAAGAAAAGGGGCAAAGGGGAAGGAAGTGGGAGGGCTAGGGGAAAAGATAGAAGGGAATGGGATTAATATGAGAAAATGAAAAAATAGGAACAAAATCTTTGTAAATAGGGAGGAATGGAGGGGTTGAAGGGAGGGCTGGGCAAGGGTGAAAAATAAGAACTAAGAGAGACTATGCAAAGGTGCAAATTTCCAATGATGAATGTCATTATATTGTATACCTAAAATGTACCAATGATTAGAATGAATAATAGATAATGCAAAATAGAAAGAAAAGGTCCAAAGAGGTAGAGGTAATGGGAGGGGAAGGGGAAAGGAAAGAAGGGAAAGGAAAAATGCTGAGAAATGGAAAAAATGGAAATAAATTCTTTGTAAATAGGGAAGGGTGAAGGGGGTGAAAAAATAAATAAAAACATCATTTACAAATCACTAATATATGCACTATTTGTAAGTATAAAAGTCTGGGCAAAAATTATAAAATGTCTCAGAATAAATTAAGGGCTGAATAAGATATGATGCATTTATACATTAAAATACCATGCAACCACATAAAAAGAATGAAGACAACGATCTATTTGCATAGAGTAATCACTATTTAAAAAGTTAAATAAAAAACTTTAGAACTCTCAATGTAGTATGTTAATATTTGGGTAAGAAAGAAGAGGCAATAATAAAACACGTGCTGTTACACACATATATTTTTATAAAAGGAATCACCAGAAGAAGCAACCAAAAATTAATAAAAATTGTTACCTAGTGGTGTAGAGATGTGGGATGAGGCAACAGAGAGAGAAAATTCAAGTTAGTAACAGAACTTACTAGAAAATTATAATTCTTTGTGCCTCCCATTTTGACTTTGAACTATATAAATGTCATATGATGCCTAAACAATAATGGAAAAGGAAGTCAAAGCATTAAAAGTCTAGAAATGAAAGCTGTGTGAAACAAATGAAATTCATTATATATCCAACTGGTCACACAGAGCAAATAATGGTCTCAGTGGTGTTTGAAGAAAGGACTGATTAAAAAACAAAAGCAAAAACAAACCAATGAGACACATTCTAAGGTAAATCAATATACAAAGAAACCCTAATCTTCATTCATGAGATTTTTCTTTGGGGCCAATAAGTTATCTTATTATTTTGAAACATTGCTGTGAATATTGTACTGAACTACCAAAACTTCAGTTTTTGTGTGTATATGTTCAGTTTTCCAAAATCACTTGTTAAAAAAAGTTATCTTTTCCCGATTCAGTGGTCCTAGCACTCTTGTCAAGAAGCATTTGACCATCTATACGAAGGGGTTTTCCTCTTGCCACTCTACTCAATTCCTTGTATTAGTACCGCACTTATTCAATTACCATAGATTTGTAGTAAATGTTGTTACCTGTAAATATGAGACTTTCAACTTTTTCCTTCTGTTTCAAGCTTGTTTTGGTTATTCTAGGTCCCTTAAGATTTCATATGCGTTTCAGATGGATTTTTCAACATTTACAGAAAGCATCAATGAAATTTTGGGGGTGATAATCTTGAATCTATAGATTACTGTACATAATATTGGTATCTTAGCAACATTAAATCTTCCAATTCATAAAGACAGCAAATCTTTCCAATTATTTTGTATCTTCTCCTGTTTAGTTTGGAAAAGCTTTGTAGTTTTCTGTGTTATGTCTTTAAACTCCTCGGTTAACTTTGTATGCAAGTGTATTATTCTTTTTGATGGTATTGTAAATGGAATTTTTAAAATGTCCATTGACATGTTTATTGTTAGTGTGTAGAGACATACCTGATTTTTGTATGGTGATTTTCCTGCAAGTTTACTGTATTTATTAGTTCTAACAGGTTGTTTTTAATCTTTAATGTTTTCTGCATATAAAACCATGGCATTTGTAAACCAAGATAATTTTACTTCTTCCTTTCCAATTTTGATGACTGATTGACTGATTGTTCTGGCTAAGACTTCCAGTAGTATGTCGAACAGAAATGACAAAATGAAAATGCTTGTCTTGTTCCCATAAGAAGGGAACAAATTTTCAGTCTCATAATTAACCATGACATTAGATGTGAATTTTCACATATAGGCTTTATTATGTTGAGGTAGTGCTATGGCTTGTGTCTAGATGTCCTCTCAAAGCCTCACGTGCTCATAGTGCTTTTTCAGAGGTGGCTGAATTCTGACCAAGTGATGCTGGGATTAAGGGTGTGTGATTACTAAACCAGTGCACTGGTTGGTTTGGCACTGTCCTAATTCCAGTACTCTGGATAAGATAGGAGGGGCAGAAAGATCCTGTTAAGGTCCCTTGTTGCTTTTCTGTCTTCTGGCACCATGAACTGCTGCTCCTTTGCCGTATGCCACCCAACCTTGGAGCCAGCCAATTATGGACTGAAACGTCTACAAAGTGGAAGCTAATAAACCTTTCCTCCTTTAACTTTGGGTGTCAGGTATTCTGTCTCAGCAAGAGAGAAAGTAACTAGGACAGGTAGTTTTCTTCTATTTCTAGTTTATTAAATTTTCTTACAATTGGAGTATATAGAATTTAGTCAAATGAATTTTCTGTATCGATTTTGTTTTAGGGGGGTGTTGAGACAGACTCTCAGTATGTAGTTCAGGCTGGCCTTGAACTCACTACTGCAGTCCTGGCTGGCCTTGAACTCATGATGATCCTCCTGCCTCATCTTCACAAGTGCTGGAATTACAGGCTTGTGCCATCACATCTGGCCAATTTTTCTTTTTGTTTTAATATAATGTATTATAGGTATATTTGTATGTCAATAACAATGACCCCTCTTGCATTTTTGACTTTAGTATTTTTATCTTCTCTCTTTTTCCTTAACTAATCTAGCTAAAATGTTGTCACTTTGTGATATTTTCCAGGTAGAATCTCTGAAAAGGAAACCAAGTATCTTGGCTTCACTGGTTTGCTTTATCATCTTTCTGTCTCCTGTTTTATCTATCTCTAATATGATTTCCTTCTTTCTGCTGACTTTGGGTTTAGTGTTTTCTTTTCATTGTTCTCTAAGATGTAACACTACATTTTTATTTCAGTTCTTGTTCTTTTTTTCATGTGTTTGTAGCTATAATTTCACTGTTAGCATTGGTTTTGCTACATAGCATACATTTTGATGTTTTCATTCTCATTTCTTTAAAGCTATTCTCTAATATCCTTGAAATGTCTCCTTTGACCTATTGATTGCTTAAGTGTTTAATTTTCTAAGTTTGTGGACTAACATTCAATCAATCCTGGAAAATATTCCATGTGAACTTCAGAAAAATGTATCTTCTCCATTGTGTGGCAGAGTGTGAGATCAGGGTCCATTAGGTCTTATTGCTCTACAGTGCTATTCAGGGCCTGTATTTTATTAAGGTATTCTATCCATGATTGAAGGAGAGTACTAATATTTTCTATTATTGTTGTTGAACTGCTGTTTCTCACTTCAATTCTGTCAATATTTGATTCATATAAAGTCCTAATGTTTGATACATATATAAATAATTATTATATATTTTGGTGAATTTACCCTTTTATCATGACACGTCTTTATCTCTAGAAATAGTTTTAGTATCTAAGTCTATTCTGTCTGGTGTTAGTATAGATACCTTGTTATCTTTTGGCTAATATCTGTAGAGAATATCCTTTTCCATTCTTCCATTCTTTCATTTTCAACCTAGGGATGTCATTATATCTAAAGAGCGTGTCGCGTGGAGAGCACATATTTGAATCCTGTTTTTTAATCTATTCGTGTAATCTACTTCTTTTGCCTGGGAAGTTTAAACTATTTACATTTAAAGTAATTAAAGTTTGGGGAGCACTTTTGACATTTTGTTGTTTGCTTTCTGTAGGTCTTCTAACTATTTATACCCCATATTTCCTTCATCATTTTATTCTTTACACTTATTTCATCTTTAGGGATACATTTTTATTTTCTTATTTTGCTTTTATGCTATGCATAGTTTATCTGATTACCATAGATAGTACATATAATTTCCTAAAGTTATGAGCTCCTACCTTAAAGTGATTCTGACAACTTCAATGCATATAAATATCCTGCTCCTTTATAGCTTTGTTCCTCCTTTAAGTTTAGTTGTGTTACCTCTTTTGTTCTGTGTACACATTAACATAGAGTTTTAATTAATTTTTGTGAATTTATCTTCCAAATTTTATAGAAAATAAAATCTGGATTTCAAAATAAAATTACAATATTACTTTTAAATATATTTGTGTCTAACTACCACAAAACTATGTACTTTTGTTTCACTTTGAGTTACTTTTAGCATTTTTTTCATTTCAACTTGAAAACTTTTGCAATCATTTACAGCAGATTTAATGGTTATGTATTTCTTCAGATTTTGTTCATCTGGAAATGTCTTAATTCCTCTCACATGTATTAAAGACAATTTTACTAGATACATAACTCTGTTAACAGATTATTTTTTTCTTTCTGCTTCTTATATATATTGTATTATCCCAATGATCTCTGGCCATGTGGGGAAAAAGGAACCCTTCTACACTGTTGGTGGTAGTGTAGACTGGTGCAACCATTGTGGAAATCAGTGTGGAAATTCCCCAAAGGAATAAAACTGGAGGTTCCATTTGACCCAGCTATTCCTCTTCTTCATACCTTCCCAAAAGAATTAAAAGAATCATACCACAGTGATATATGCACACTATGTTTATAGCAGCACAGTTTATAATAGCTAAATCTTAGAAACAGCACAAATGCCCATCAATTGACAAATGAAGATGTGGGGGTTTTTTAATGTAAAATGGAGGACTACTCTGCCATGAAGAAGGATGAGTCTGAGAAATTTATAGCTAAATGAATGCACCTTGATACCATACATTAAAAAATAAATTGTTTTGAGACCATACTCTTAAGTTAAATAAATCAGACACACATGTTTAAATACCACATTGTTTATCTAGTGTGAGAAACAGAAAGTGGAAATAAGGACTAAAATGTATAATAGATATTGAGAAATGGGAAGAAAATATTCAAATGAGAAGGGGAGCAAGGGAGTGGGAGGGAGGAAGGAAAGAAGGAACAGGAAAAAAATAGAAAGAAAAATGGAAACAAAGCTTTTGTATATGAGGAGGGGAAGAGGGGTCAAAGGGAGAGGGGTTGGGAAAAAAAGAAGCAAGATATTTCATGTACAGGTACAAATTCCCTGTCATGAATGTGATCATTATGTATATCTAAAGTGTACCAATAAATGTTTTGGTTCAAAAAAATGTCCATTGATAGCATTACTAGGGCTCCCTTAACTCATCCATGACTTGATCATTTTTCTCTTCTTTTCATGATTCTTTCTTTCTTTGTCTTTTGACAATTTACATATAATGGGCATCACTGCAGGTCTCTCTGAGGTTCCCTACTTGGAATTCATTGAGCTTCTCACATTTGAAGATCCTTGTCATTCCTCAAATTTTCAAAATTTTCAACCATTGTCTCTTCAAGTAATCTCTCTGTCCTTTTCTGTCTTTCCTCTCTGTCTGGACTCCTACAATGTGTATGTCACTCCATTTGATAGTGTTTCATAGGTTCCCTAGGCTCATTTCACTTGCTTCATTATTTTTTTCCTTTTTATTCCTCAGATTAGATCATTCCTGCAAGTCTTCAAATGTTCTGATTTTTCTATTTAAGTAACTTTTATTTCAGTGATTTTATTTCATTTTTCAGCTCCAGAACTTCTGTTTTTAAAAATAATATCCAGCTCTTTGTTGAGATTCTCATTTTTTCATGTATTGTTTTCTTGATTTCTTTAATCATTTGTTCATGTTTTCCTTTACCTCTTTAAGCATATTTAAAATAGTTATGTTAAAGTATTTGTCTAATAAATCTGATGCCTGTATTTTTCTGGTGATTTATTTTGTTTCCTTGATTGGTTCATGTTTATTTCCATGCCTTGTAAGTTTCTTAATTTCTCAGAATGTTTCAACTCAGGTCCCTCTCAGGACCTTTGATGTTCTATTGCATTCCTATGCCCATATTATCTGGTGCTGAGGTGTTTTTGAGTCTATGGTATCTTGGCAGCTTTCACACACCATGGCACCTGCCACTGTCTACTGTGGCTTCTGCCAGCTTCAGATCCAACCTACACACTGTTCCATGTCAGCTCCAAGTTAGGTGACACATCATCTACTCCCTCAGACAGTCTACAGAAAGGCCAGACTGTTTCAAATAAGTTCCACTCAAGAGAGAGAACTGTGAATTGAATTGCCTGTTCTTCAAGAGGCAGGGATGCACCAGCAGTGCAGTGGAGTGAGGAGCATTAAAAATGCATGTAATTTCCATTTTGAATGGAACTTCTTATTTTTTTGTTGTTGTAGATCTCTGACTCGTTTCCAGAGCTCCTATAAAGTTTAATATGGCCATTGTTTCTTATTAATGTTTCCATGGGAAAATGAGAATGTAGAGCTTCCCTGTCTGCCATTTTATTGACATAATTCTACAAATGATTTATTCTTGAAAAATAATTTTTTATTTTTGGTACCGGGGATTGAACTCAGGACCTCGTGCTTGCCAGGCAGGTGCTGTGCCACTGAGCTAAATCCCTGGACCTCTTGAAAAATAATTTTAATCTTAATATAATTGTACATTTAAATCTAACTTCCACCTGAAAGACTATCTGAAACATTCAGAAGTGATATAGGTGACACTATAAACAATAAGACAAAACCAAAATATAAGATATTCTACAAATACTGTGGGAAAAGTCAGTAAGATAGAAAAGAAAGAAAAATATTTGTCGATTAAAAGATGTTTGAAATTAAGGTAATCAATTCTGATTTTCCAAGATGGCCTATTTACACTTATTCTTCTATTGTCATTATTAATAGCACAGGTCTTTTTCTTTGAAAGATCTAATTTATATAAATTATATGGTCATCTGTCACAAAAGAAATAAAACTAAGCAGAATGACTAATTAGAAAACAGCTACAAAAATATTATTGGTACAAATGTCACATATATATACTGTATTTTAGATACTATTATTTTTTAGTTTTTACTAATTTGGAGATACATGCTGAAATATTTAAGAGTGAAAGATGATATTGTGTCTTATTTATTTTAAAAAGATTTAGCATAAATTTAAACATGTGCATGATTAATATATATTACCTAACTACAATGATTCATACTAATCATACATATAGGTTTTATGTCTTTTATTTATATATGTAATTTCTTTTTATTTTTTAAAAAAATTGACACAAATTGCATGTATTTCTCCTGTGCAACATGAAATATGTACACATTCTAGAATGGCGAAATCAAGCTAATTAACATCTCAAATGCTTCTTTTTTATGATGAAAATTCTAAAAATCTGTCAGCCATTTTCAAGAATATAATACATTGTTATTAACTAGTTAACATTTTGCCCAATAGATCTCTTGAAATTATCTTTCCTGTCTAACTGAACTTTTTATCATTTGACCAATATCACCCCAAAGCCAACCCAAGCCTTCACTACAGTTCCTAGTGGTCACCATCTTACTCTATTTCTATGAGTACAACTTTTTTATATTACATATCAAATAGAGATTGTATGGTATCTCATTTCACTTAGCATAATATTCTCCACCTTCATGTTGTTAGAATTGATAAGATTTTTTCTTTTTTGAAGTTGAGCAGTATTTCATCATGCAAATATGCACACTGTCTGTGTCTTTCATCCTTTGATGGAGCTTAGGCTGATTCTGTGTCATTGTTGTTATAAGTAATACCACGATGAACATGGACGTGCAGATATCTTTTTGAACATACTGATTTATTTTTCTTTGGATAAATACCCAGTACAGTAATACATGATTGAGAAATTTGTTGTTTAGATGACTGCATCATTGTGCCAACAGTGCAGGATGTACTTATACAGACACAAAGAAGTATGAGGTTGCTGATACTATGAAAGGGGTAGAGTTTTCCTAACTTTTTTGTAAGTAGAAGTATACTCTAAAATAATGATAAAAAGAATAACAGAGTAAACACAAAAATTAATGGCATAGATTTTATTATCACCATCAAGTATTATGTATTATACTTTAATTAATTCTATGCACTTCATAATTCTACGTACTTCATATGATTGGCAGTACTTTTTGGTTTCATTATAATCTTATGGGATTACTATCATATATGCTATCCTTTGATGACCAAAGTGATGTAATACAACATGTGACAGTAGTGACTTTGTCTGAACATATGGTATTCTTTTTACCACTATGCAAAACCTCCACACTGTTTTCTGTAGAGCTATATGAATCTAAATTCTAAGCAGTGGTGCACATAGGTCACTTTTCCTCCATGTCTTCACCAGCACTTCTTGTCTTCTATCTCTTTAATGATAGTAATGCTAATAGGTGTGAAGTGATATCTCCCTGTGACTTTAATTTGCATTTCTCTGATGATTAAAAATATTGAGCATTTCTTCGTATACTTGTTGGCCATTTGTATAAGCTATTTGAAAAATGTCTACTCAAATCCTTTGCTCATTTTGAAAATCAGACTTGATGGTTGATTACAATTGAGGTGTTTGTGTTCTTTATGTATTTTGGATATTAGCAACTTATCAGATAATTTATAAATATGTTTTCCCATTCCATAGATTTGATCTTCAATCTATCGATTGTTTCTTTAGCTGTACAGAAGGTTTTTATTTTGATGTAATTTCAGTTTTCTAGATTTTGCTTTTGTTCCTTGTGCTTTTGAGTTCACATCCAAAAAACATCATCGTTTAGAGTGATAGAATTTTTAACCTTGTTTTTTAAATAATTTTATAACTTTAGGTCTTAAATTTAAGTCTTTAATTAATTTTAGTTCATTTTTTATCTCATGTGAGATAGATGTCTAATTTCATTGTCCTGCAGCAAATATACAGTAGTTTCAAAAACCATTTTTGGAGAAACTGACATTTTCCCACTTGGAAAGTGCTTAGTATTTTTATTGAAAATCATTGGGCATAAATGCATGGATTTATTTCTGTTCCAATGATCTATGTGTCTTTTTATGCCAGTAACATGTTATTTTGATTACTATAACATGGTAGTATACTTTGAAGTTTTGAAATTTGCTTGTGTGGGGGATCTAGTTTGGCCCTTTACTCAAGATTTATTTGACTATTTATGGTCTTTTATGATTCTATACAAATTTTTAGTTTTTTTTAATCTTAACAATCATTAGAATTTTGATAAAGATTGTATTGAATCTGTAGATTCCTTTCCTTAGTATGGATATTTTAATAATAATTTAATCTAAGAACATAGGATATTTTTCACTTACTTGTGTTCTCTTCTGTTTATTTTATCAATGTTTTTATGTTTTTCCAAGTACATGTCTTTTACTTCCTTGTTTAGATCTGTTCCTAGGTATTTTATTTTTAAATGCTTAAAGAGACACAGAGGTTTTTAGAGTGTACACATTTATAGATTTGCATATGTTGGACCATATCTGTATCTCTGAATAAATCCCAGTTGATTATGGTGAATGATCCTTTTAAAGTGCTGTTAAATTTGTATTGCTGGTATTTTGTTGAGAATTTTTGTATTTACTATATTCATCAGAGATTTGGGCCTATAGGTAACTTTTCTTGTAGCATCTTTGTCTGGCTTTGAGTTCCATGTAAGGCAACCATTTTAAAATGAATTTGGAAAGGGGCTGGGGATTTAGCTCAGTGGTCCACCGCCTGTCTCAAAAGTGCAAGGTCCCTAGTTCCATCCCTGGTACCAAAAAAAAAGAAGGAAGAATTCTTTCTTCTTTTTTGACAGAGTTTGTAAAAGATTGGTATCCATTCTTCTTTAAATATTTGGTAGACTTCAGCAGTACAGCCATTGGTTCCTAGGTTTTTCTTTGATGAAAACTATTTTTAATTACTTATTCAATCTCCTTACTCACTAGGATCTGTTTAGTTTTCCCATTTCTTCATGATTTAGTCTTGGCAGGTTTTATATGTTTAGAAATGTATCTTTCTTCTACATTATTCAGTTTATTGGTGTATAATTATTCTAAGTGGTTTTGTATGAGCTTTTCATACTTCTGTGGTTTCAGTTGTGATGTTTCATTTTTCATTTCACTTCAGTCTTCTCCATTTTGTTCTTAGTGTAGGAAAGTCCAATTTTGTTTATGTTTTCAAAAAACAATAATTTATTAATTTTTTCTAATTTTACTCTATATTTTATGTGTTTCTGCACTGGCCTTTATTATTTCATTCCTTCTTCCAACTTTGGGATAAATTTGTCTTGTCTTTATAGTTTCTCATAGGTATGATGTTTGGTTGCTTATTTGGAATCTTTCTCATTTTTGATGCTGGTATGTATTGCTGTAAAATTTCCTTTATATGTAGTTTTAACTTATAATATATGTCTCATACATATATATGATACACATAGCAAAATTTTCTCAAATGTTGATTTAGACAGCCTATGAGTAGTAATTATATTATTTTTCTTTCTTCTTAAAATATGTATAAATTATTAGAAACAATGTTTGAAATTCAATAAGTTGGGTATAAAAACATTAAGGAAGTTTTTGAAACCACCCACAGGACCTTAAATTGGTGATGGAAATAAAGAGCTGAAGTAGTTAAGTAAAGCACATTATCACTGACTTCCATTTCTGTTAATTTTTCTTTCATTCATATTTCTCTAGTGTATACATGCTGCACTATAATAACTAGGAATGTTTGTATCTATGGATTGCAGATGAGGGTGATGCCTTTTTTCCCTCTAGGTTATAAGCAATTTAAACATAGGGATGGTATTTGTTACTTCTATTTTCATTCTCCATGGCTTCTACAGATATAAACACTGTGCTGCAATGATTGTGTTAAAGAAACTCGAGAAAAATTTAATAATGTATGAATAGATTATAAAGATTGCTATAATTCTTCACTCCTGCTTTTATGTCCATCTCTTCCCTCCCTTCCACACACTCTTTGCTTGCATTGGATACCCAGGACACCATGTATGCTAGGCAGGTGCTTGCTCACCAAGCCACATCCCTAGCCCTCCATAATTCCTTTTTTTTAATTAATTTTATTGAGTTTTAAAAATTAATTTTATTGGTGTATTTTAGGTATACAATATAATGACATTCATCATTGGAGATTCGCACCTTTACATAAGCTCTCTTGGTTCTTATTTTCCCCCATCCTCCTACCCCCCCATCAACCTCTCCACACTTCTCTATTTATAAAGACTTAGTTTCCATTTTTTAATTCTGAAATGTGACTTTCTGGAACTTCCCATCAAGAGGTAGAATTTACTTATCAATCTTTTGCAATAGGACTGTGAATTGCTTTGGCCATTGGAATGTGGCAGAAATGATCTTGTACCAGTTCAGAACCCACCCTTCACAGTCCCTTGCATGCTTCCACTCCTTCAGAGCCCTTCCAGTCACCATGTCGGCCAACATAGCACAGGCTGCTTTTCATCAAGAGATCTGTGTTCATTCGTCTTCATTACTCCTGCTAATGAGCAAACAACCCACACAGAAGAGCCTCCCAGCTGACCATAGCTGACCACACATGCATAAGTGCACCAAACTGTGGGGCTATAAGATTTTACCCTAACACCAGGATGTTTAATTCTAATGACCTCACTCATGCTCTGTGCCTGCTAGCTTTAGATTGTTAAAATCAGTTAAAATGCCTAAAGTGTGTCACCTAATTCACTGTCCAGAACTGATGTCCTGAACATTGCTATCTATTAGAACAATCTGCAAACAGTGCAAACATCTGCCGACCACTAGTACGTGACCGCCATGACTACTAGTCGGGATGTCTGGTGATTATCAGCATACATCAAGTGACCACGAAACTTTGTCCCCTTTCGTAAATCTGCTTGTTAACTTCCCCCTCAACCCCCTATAAAATAATCTCGGACTCTGAGCCAGTTGCCTCTCTTAGCTAGTTTGCTTTGAGAGTGCCGTCTGGCCAGACTAATAAAGGTCTGTTTCATTTTTCCAACTTGTCCGGTGTGTTCCTTCCCGAGTGTTCATCACTGCAGTCAGCTCCTCGGAGCGTTTGGTAAGGCCCTCGGTCTTACAAAACTGACAGCAGTATGACTGGGCAGCTGAGCTCAGCTGCGTTTGCTGACAGAAACATGAACTCCCTAATTCTGTTGGCTAAAGCATTAAGTTTGAGGTGCTGCTGTGCCTCAAGAAATATAAACTATTTAAGGGATGAAGAAGAAGCATAAGACAAATGAGATGGAGAAAGAGGAAGGAGAGGAGAGGGCCAGAACATCTGCATGACTTTCTGCAGGACTTTCTGCATCTATGTTCCCGATGCTACACTTTCTTTAATCAGGACTGTTATTGCACTGATAGTGTTGAACAAGGACACAATCTTCATGTCGCACAGTTTCTTCTGTTTTCTTCAACTTGAGGTTTGAAAATTAAATGAACTCATTATAGTCAAAGAGAATAGCTCACTTGCCATTAGTTCATACCCACAAAATCTGTATTTCTCTTCCAGCGATAGGCAGCTACCTAGTCTTACATAGCAACTTTCCCTTCATTAATCCCACATACCAGAATACAACTACTTTGCTGTCTATTAGGATACTGCTTGCATTCATCTCTTCAGTGTTGCTATAGCAGAATAGAGGAGACTGGAAAATTTACAAAGAAAGTAAATTTATTTCTTACAATTCCAAAGGCTGGGAAGTTCAATGCTGAGGGTCCCATATCTTTCTAGGATCTTCTTGCTGTGTCATCCCATGGTGGAAGGCAGAAGGGGAAGACAGCTGCACAAGGTAGAGCCAGAGACCAAGCTCCCATCCTCCAACCCTGTCACAACTGGCATTAATCCATTCATGTGGATGGAGTCCTTGTGAGGCAAACACGTCCCATTAGGCCCTGCCTCCCAACATTGTTGCACGGATATCAAATTTCCAAAGCATGCTTTCGGGAGCACACATTCAAACCACAGCACTGCTGCTTCATCCTTTTTCAGCTATTGGCAAAGCACTAAGTGAGGTAATTTCTTCACAAGGACATTGGGCCTGGATTTCTGAAGCCACAGGGATTCTGGACTCCAATCTGAACCTCCTCCTTCTTCTCTTCCCACGATATGTGATCTCTGACTACAAATCACTGTCTCAAGAAATACATGATGAACCTCACCCAATGAAGAATACTGACAAAAATTGACCAATATTAATGTCTAAGTAAGAAGTATCTGTCTAACTCATAACTGGAACATCATTGTTCTACTTTATGCAGGGCAAAATCCTCAAAGAGTATCTATAAACATAGGAGATAAAAGAAAAAATAAAAGAGGTAGAATTAGAAAAATATCAAATCAAATTACAGTTCAGTGCCGATGTTCACCCCTCCTCACACACTCCTTGGAAAGGGTTTTCAAAATGAGTAAGAAACCTAGGGGGACTGAGAAAATTAGGACAGAGCTGTCTATGTTCATCAGAGAATAGATTGGAGCAAAAGCAAGGAAATATAGGGTAAGGACATCTACCTGTTTTTGCTTCTGGGATTTTGGTTGTAGGCATCTTTCTCTTGAATCTTAATTTTCCCATGCAGTCAGCTGCCCTATTAGAGCAAACTAAAGTGATTAATGACAATAAATGTAATGTACTTACCAGTATTTTCTGGGCCTATAAAGCATTCAAGGTGCAGCAGTCAATGCATCTCAGTGCCTTCTCAGCCCTTTTACATTTAGTTGAGCCTCGGTCATTTCTAAAATATTATGCAAGAGAATTCTTCAAGAAAGAATGACAAACAAGATAGATGGCACTCTACCTCTGACTCACCAAATCCTCATCTCTGAGGGTGAGTTCCAGGTAACCCAAGTTTAGGAAACCCCCTCAGTTAATTTTTCCACAGCCATAGGGATACTGATTCATGATCAAAGTTGGAAAACACTGGGCAATATAAAATATAAAATTAAGGTCAATATTTTATGATAGGATATGTGGAGAGATATTGGTAGAGTAAATTGAGTTCAGTGCAATTAATTTAGGAACTTCTTTAAATATACTGTTTAAGTGAGTCTCTAGAGTAAAAACTACAAATATAACTAGAGTATGAGTTGGGCAAGTATAAAATATTGTAGGGCAGTGCCCACAAGGTACAGTATGATTTTCCAATTACATCAAGAAATTCAGATGTTTTAAAGTGAGATTTTAAAATGTTACCTTATTTTAAAACATTAAAACACTATTCTTAGGCCCAACTTTATATTTCTAGGGGCTGAAACGTGGTTGCCCTGTCAGCTACCTTTGGAGGTCTGCAAATATGGTGCCACATTTATATAACTGCATTCCAAAGTATTCCAAATATCAAAAAATTAGCCCAGATTTAGTAGTGACTATCTTTACCAAATATAAAGTTTCATCTTGGTGTACATTAGGGTAGTAGTTCTTTTAACACAGACTCTTTTGGGGCTCAGCAGCATCCCTACCGCATACACAAACCCAAACAATGTGAATACTTATCTTTCAGTTTTGACTTTTACAAGTTTATCATCACTGGGTGCTTGGTGTGTGGAGGAAAGTGCCTTAGACAGGAAGATGTGGAGTAGTGAAGCAATGGAACAGTCATCTCTACCCAGCATTTCCTGAGCTGTAGTTATTGAGTTCTTGAGAAGAGAGGTGTTAAAACCATAGGACAAAACATCTGTTTCCTTGAGAGACCTTGTGAGTCTCTGAGCAGAAAGAGTGCTGTTTAGCAGCCTTGGTGAGAACATCAACACAGAGCCAGGGACATGGGCATTCTATTTTTTCCTGACTACTGAACAGTTTCAATACTTAAAAGGACTAAATAAAAATACAGCTTCTCTCGGCATCTCTAGAATGTGGCAGGTCTTAGAGGTGGAGGCAGAGATTCAGTGTTTTAGAGAAGGCAGCACTGGCAGTGTCAGGTGACCTATTTCAATTCACTCATGAGCAGGCACATCATCCGTAATGAGACCGGAGTTGACAGAGGTGAACTTATTCCTATGTACCACAGAAACTACACAAGTAGCTCCCAGGAAACTGATGGCCGCCCACCATGTTTCTGCGGTCATTACCATCTGTAATACTCATCCCTATAGCTGGAACACAATGCTCAACACCCACAACTTAAAGGAGGAGAGGTTTAATGAGGCTCACGGTTTCAGGGGACTCAGCCTGTGGTCTGCTGGCTCCAAGACAGAAGAAACATCATGCTAGAAGTGTGTGATGGAGCAAAGCTGCTTAGTTCAGGGGGACCGGGAAGCAGAGCAGAGCAGGGGACAGCACCAAAGAAGAAGGCACCGGGGACCATGTATAGTACCCAAGGTCATGCCTCCATGACTCACCTAGATGCATCTAGAAATGTGCTTTACTAATTCTGCAGGCATTCCTTAATCTAGTCATAAGGTGAATAGTCACACCATCTGTGATCCGACCAAACACCTCATTCACCAAAAGGATATCTGTTTAGCAAGGGCCTCAGCCACTTTGGCCATGCAGCGTCAACAGGTTCTTCTTGGTGGATATTAGTTGCCCTCAAAGACGATAATGGCTGGAGGCAATTATTTTCTCTGCAGTGTTATGGCTCCATAGTATTTTTTAAAAGCAAAACATGCACTTAATTGTGCCAACTTGCAAACTCAGTGAAATTCTTGCTTCAATCTTCCACTCTCTGGGTAAATACTCTGCAGTGCCTGCCATTAAGTGTTCACTCTGAGACAACTGCAAAATATACATTGTCCTTATTCATAGTTTTACTTTCTGAAATTTCAGTTACCTATGGTAAACCACATTCTGAACATATTAAGTGAAAATTTCTAGAAATATGCATTTTGTTTTAAATTGTGTACCATCCTGAGTAGGGTGATGAAATCATACAGCATCCTGCTCTGTCCCATATATATGTGAATCATTCTTCTGAGAAAGGTGTATACACTATAAATACACTAATGCCCATTGATCATTTAGCAACCTTCTCAAAAGACATTCACTTTCCCAGTATCACAGTGCCTGTTTTCAAGTAACACTTATTTTATTTACAAGGTCCCCAAAGTGCAAAAATAGTGAAGCTGGCAATTCAGATATGCCAAAGAGAAGCCAGGAAGTGCTTACTTTAAGTGAAAAGGTAAAAGTCCTGGACTACTAAAAAAGAAAACAAAAAGAAACAGCCACATGCTGAGGTTGCTAAAATCCATGGTAAAACCAATCTTGTATTTATAAAGTTGCAAACAAAGAAAATGAAATTAATGCTAATTTTGCTGTCACATCTCTAACTGCAAAATTTATGACCACAGTGTATGATAAGTGCTTAGTTAAGAAGAAAAAAACATTCAATGTCTGTGTGTGTGTGTGTGTGTGTGTGTGTGTACACTTAGAATAAGACATAGTATACATATAGTTTGGTACTAGCCAAGGCATCAGGTATCCATTGGGGTCTTGAAAGATATAACCCATGATAAAGAGAATAACTGCACCTTGATAGAAGAAAAGCTGTTTATAATGTTGTTGAGCAAATAATTCTCCATGAAATAGGAAATGAGTATAAGTGGAGTTCTAGAAAAGGTATTAGGCTACAGGAATTGTAGAGAATTAATCACACAAGATTTTCACACAAATCTTCACATCCAACATACAGAGAATATTATTTAGTTCTCCTGCAACAAATTTTAATGTTTATTATGTGAATTAATAAACCCTCAAGTTCCAGATCAGATTATGGTAGGTGAAGCATGTTTTGTAGCTTCCTCTGTGAATTGTGGACTGTGGGATACAGCCCTTAAAACAAATTGGCTCTGGAATATCCTACAGTGTATACGAAAGTACTTAGGAACATGCTATGCATGTTATCTGATCAACCCTACAGTACAGATTAATATTAACTCACATGCACATTTCATACTGTACAAATATATTGATTTAGATAATAAAGTAATAACTTACCAAACATTGATTTTGGCCAAGGAGCCTATTTGACAGTGAATCAAGTTTACAGTTCAAGCCCACAGTTTCACTGATCTTATAATCTAACCTATCTTCTAGAAGAAGCTGGCCCAATAAAATGGTAGAATGGTACAAGAAGATGTTGGCACAGTGTTAACTAGGAGAAAATAACCATCACCAGATTGCTGCACATAGATTTGGTATTCACTGTCAAGCAACAACCAAGAATGGAGCACTCTCTTCCTGAATGTACATGTAAACAATCTAGGAGTTTGAAGTGAAAGGAATCCCTCCTACTTTTACATACATATAGTTTTCTCACAAAATTTTGTCTCATAAAGAACAAACGTATTTCCCTCTGGAGAATCAAGATCAATTTTCTTGGTCAATATCATAAACTCCCTTTCATGTGTTGAATGAATGCGGGAATTAGTTTAAATTAGCCATGCAGATGTTTCAGGTTCTAATTCAATGGAACAATTGTTTGGTAACCTAGAAGACACATTGCTCTGAAATATTAAAATTTTAAAACTACTGTATTTTGCTATTAGACAATGAAAAGAGTGACATGTAGTAGTAATAACATTTTTGCTTGAGCATTATTTGAATCTCTTTTCAATATTTGGGCAACTCAGGGCCAGGGATTTAGCTCTGTTGTTCTGCTGCCTGCCTCACAAGCGCAAGGACCCGAGTTCTATCCCTGATACCAAAAAAAAAATTAGATAATAAATGTCTTCCAATACTGTTTTTTTTAAAAAAAATATTTGGGCAACTCTTTACACTGTGAATCTTGAGAGACACACCATATACCCCATTTAGAAAGTGTACAGGCCGGGTGCTCGCTGTCCAAGTCTCCTTGTACTTAGTGCGTGGGTGCATGATCTAAGCAGAACTAATAACAAGCTCTCATTCTGGAATTCAATAGGGAACTGATAAAACAAAGAAGCAAGACAGGAGGAGACTTTTCTGTAAGTAGATGTGAGGAGGCTCATCCAGTTTCCAAGGATACCAGCATCTGTAATGCCAGAGACAGCTTCCAGTGATGGGCACCATGGTGAACCACATGACCACCAGGGTTCTCAGAGCTCACTTTCATTTTCTATTGCAGTATAATAAATTGTCACCATCTTGGCCACTTAAAAAACACACATTCATCCTCTCACCTTTCTGTATATCAGACCTGCATGTGGGTTCGGCTGCTGTCTTCACTCTAGATCTCATAAGAAAAAAATCAAGGGAGTGGCCTGCCTGAGCTCTATTTGGAGGCCCTAGAGAGAGACTGTCCAGGAGAGCACCTCTGTCCTGTGTTCCAGGGGCTTTGCTGGTATTCACAACTGACATCCAGGTGAAGGTCGAAGCACCACTCTCTGAGCCTCTGCAGAACGCCTGTCACCTTCCCAGAACAGGAGAGCGGGGAGGCTGATGAGAGCTTCTGTGAGGCCATCTCTCACTGGACCCTTCTCCCTGAAGGACTTTACAAGACAGTTTCTCAGTGCCTCTCAGGGCATGATGAGGCATGGGACTTTGTTCCCTGCCCTTCAAAAAAGAAGCTGTAGGATATAAAACTGCTCAGCTGTAGTCTTGAATTGGCTCCTCAGCAGTACCATAATCCACATTACAGACCCCTTTTGTTTCTGTGTCATCATTTTTGTTGCGTGGAACAAAGACTCACATGAGCCTGAGCCCTTGGTAATCTTGCTTTTGCAAACTATGTAATAAACTGTCTGGATCCAAAAGTGGCTCATTGTTCTTTACTTTTCTAACAGTTAGCTGTTGCCCTTGCCTTGTCTTGCGTGAGCCGGGTTATCAGTTTCTAAGCTCCTCAGGTTGTGGAGAGAATTCTCTCTTACGGATATAGACTGAGTCTCCACTTCTTGGCTAGGAATCTCACAGAGCCCTAAGGCCATGATCATCTTTCATCATGTTGTTATTTCCACCTTCAAACCAGCCAGGTGCACCTCTGAAACTCTCTAAACTCTCCCTCCATTGCATCTCTTCTGCCTTCTTTCAGAAAAAAGTTTTGTTTAGGGTTCTTGCGGTGAGATTGAGACCCTCTGAAAAGTGAAGGTAGTATTGCTATTTCTAAGCCTCATAACTTCCATTACATTTGCAAAGTTTGCTTGCCCTGTACAGTAACATTCAGTGGTCCTGAGGATCAGGTGTGGCTCACTTTTGGGGTGTAGTCTGCCAACTACAACAGACAGTGATGCTGGAATCCACCCAGACTAGATATATCATACTATTAAGGCTCTTGCCTTGGCTAGATGCTTTCAAAGTTTTGGTCTCCAGCACATTAAAGCTACTGAAAACTACTTAATCCTGTTTTATAAATTCCTCTTCTGAATATCAGAATCAGGTTTATTTGTTTGTTTGTGTTTTTTCGAGACAAGGTCTCACTAGGTAGTTCAAGCTGGCCTTGAACTCACTGTAGCCAAAGCTGACTCAAACTCATGGTGATCCTTCTGCCCCAGCCTCCCAAGTGCTGGAATTACAAGTGTGCACAACTATGCCCAGCAACAGTTTGTTTCTTGCAACTAAAATTCTAACTCATACAAATACACATCATTTTCAGTTCTGTTGACAACTTCTGGATGACATTTCCTGGGGATTAAATATTTTGCTAAGTTTTCATAGCCCATAGATTGATTTTAAAATATCTTCTTTATAACTCTCTAGTAGAAATAATACTTTAAGGTACAAATCCTTTTCTTTGTTGATGCAGTCCTACCTTGAACTTGTAATATCAATATCTATACCTGTCTTACAAAATATTTTCTATATTCCTAACTGGCCATTATAGAATAAAACTATTAAAAAACTAGTTACCCAAAGACCAACCCTTTGCCTCTCACTGAAAGCTGGTTTCCCTCAAAGGGTTCCATTTCTCCAAAATCGCCCAGGTAGAAGCCTTTTATTTGTTTCTCCTTGTCCTTCACACAGCAAGGCCATACAGCATTACAGTGTTTTCCTTACACCCCACTGGCTCTCCTCTACCTTCTGCCTTCCTCCAGCACTATCCCAGCTCAGGCCATGAGGATGTAGCAAAGAGCCACTGCTCCTCCTCTTATCTACAGATATCTCACTCTTTCCTATCTCCCAGCTAAAGAAGTGATTTCTGCTCAGATTTCATCTTAGTGGAGCCTCCTTGACAACCCCATTGGAGGCCAGTCTACCTTGCCCTCATTTCATTTGTAACTCATCATCTTGTCCATTTACTTCACAGCACTTATGGTCTCAAGTTTTATTAATATTAATTATTTATTTAGAATATTCTTATCAACATTAAATTAAGCCAGAGTCCTTGTCAATATCATAGATTACTGTGTGAGTCAGCTTTCTGATGCTGTGACAAAATAACTGAGATAAACAACTTAAAAAGAGAAATGATTGAGGGTCAGGAATTTAGCTCAGTGGTTCTGCTGCTTGCCTCACAAGTGCAAGGACCCAAGTTCGATCCCTGGTACCAAAAAAAAAGAGAAATGATTTATTTTCACTCATGGTTTCAGAGGCTTCAGTCCATGGTAGCTTGTTTCTGTTGCCTTTGGCCTGTGGAGAGGCTGAACACCATGGGAGAAAGTGTGTGGCTTATCCCATGATAACCAGGAAGCAGAAGAAAAGAGGAAGGTGCCCAGGTTTCAAAATTCCCTGCAAGGGCACATACCCAGTAATCTAACTTCCTCCAACTAGATGGCACCTGTCATGGTTTCCCCACCTCCCAATAGTGCCACCAACTGGGGACCAAGCCTTCAACACATGGCCTTTGGGAGACATTTAAGCTATTTTTTTTTTGGTACCAGGGATCGAACTCAGGACCTTGAGCTTACGAGGGAGGTAGTTGAACCACTGAGCTAAATCCCCGGCCCTGGGAGACATTTAAGATGCAATACATAATAGCTGACAAACTGTGTGCCCAGAATTGTGTCTGGTGCTTTCATAAAATTTGCCTACCTAAAGTGATTTAAAATAGCTACTTTGTAGTTCCAAGAGGTTCTACCTTGATATTTTACCCACATAGCCAACTTTCTTAGTACTACTGATGGAGTAATATGTTTCCTCTTCACTAACACACAGTTGCATATTACTTATATGAGGGTTGCTTTAGTTTCTACTCCATAATTTGGATGCATTTGTATGATTATTCTGCCAAAGGCAACCTGTTTTAATTACTGAGGCTTAATTAAGTTTGTAATAACTGGTAGGGCAATTTCTTCCCTCCTTTAAGCTTTTCATGGGAAGTCCCTTAAGATAAATATTTAAGTTCAGACAATTGGAGCATGTCTGTTGTAGAATAGCATGGAACAAATCATGAATGAAATAAAAGGATAATTTTTACAAGTTTCTACTTATTTTTGCAGTACTGGGGATTGAACCCAGGGACTTCACCCTGAGCTATATCCCCAGTCCCTCTTTTTTTTTCATTTTAAGGCAGTTTCACTAAGTCACTAAGTTGCCAAGGCTGGGCTCAAACTTCCTGCCTCAGCCTCCCAGAATGATGGAATGACATGGATATACCACCACACTTGAACTGTTTTTAAATTTATTTTGAGACAGAGTCTTGTTGAATTTCCTAGAGTGCTCTCCAATTTGTAATTATCCTACCTCACCTTACTGAGTATCTTGAATTACAGGCATCTGTCACCATCCCTGGATCAAACTAAATTTGATTCTGTATAATTTGAAATTCTGTATGCTACGAAACATAAGAAATAAACTTGGGAATAATATTGGTACACTCTGAAGTAGTGCATGGGTAGAGGCCAAACAGATGTGGCGAGTCCATTGTAGGGTATCACGCCACCCCTGGAACAGCCCCTCTCTGTCATCCAGCTGTGCCCCACCTGCCAGGAAATGCTCAGGATGAGGTCAGGGATGCTCTGCTCAGCCTTTCCTTTAGAAAGGTCAAGAGCCAGCCCGGAAGGGAAAATGCGAATCTTGAACACAGTCCGTATTTAACACATTCACAGATCGGACCCATGGACTGGGCAAGAGGAAAAAATTGAAATAGATGTCTGGAAGAAAGTGCCACAGTCTACAAAGAGTCCAAAGGCTGGCTCCAAGACACAAGCAAAGTTACCTGGCCATGGCCTGCCACATGGCCCACTCTAGCCCTGGCAGACCTCTGTTGGATGAGGAGACACCTGTGGCAGGAACAGAGGGACCTCTGGTTGCTAAGGACCTGAGGACATGGTGTGGGAAACCCTTTCGGGAAAGCAGGTCAAAGCCATGGAAGAGCCTGCTGCCAGCCAGTCAGAGGGAAGATCCCCATGGTAGTCCAGGAGCTTGGCGGACACAATCTTTGACAAGGGTAATGAGACAGAAGCAGCTATCCTGAAAGTGGCAGATAACTGGTTTTCCTGTGATAAGGGGAAACCCAGAAATGCCTGATCAGAGAGGTAGAAGTTGTGGGTTTGTTGAATGGTTAAAAGTTTTTTTCCAGGAGATGAGGTCAGACAGCAATGGATTATGAAAATATAGAATCAAAAAGTTAATAGTATCCGTAATATAAAAGATGTTTTTCACTGAAACAATGAAAGGACTGACTTTCCAACGAAAGGAAAAACTGCCCAGGGTATTTACAAATAATTTGCTAGTGAAGAAATACGGCTTTCAAGGGCCAAAGATTTAGCTCAGTGGTAATGCACCTGCCTCAAAAGCACAAGGTTCAGATTCCCAGTACCAAAAAAAAAAAAAAAATGCAATTGCACAATACATATAGTCAATTTAAAAATGAACAAAGAAATAAATATTAGCATGAGAAAAGACATTATATTATTAACTGAGCCAATATATGAAAGAGGTTAAAACATGATAGTGTAGCTGAACTGGAGAAGGTCTAGAAGTTTCAGTAAAAATGAAAACAATACAAGCTTCCTAACCAGACATTTGGCAATAATATCAAACTGTTAAACGTGCTTCTATTCTTGGGCATAATCATTTTCATTCTTCTGAATCAACCAAAAGTCACTAGAAATGGAGATAAATATTTACAAAGGTTTTTATTGTAGCAGCTTTATAATAAAATGTGGGAAATAACCTAAATGTACAGAAAATGGCTCTATAATTAAATAATACAGTAAGCATTACATTGACATTAAAACAACTTTTAAAGTAATGTTAGTGATTTAGTTGCATAATATGTAATGTTCAACACAAGAACAAAAACCAAAAGGCACAGTGTTATTACTTACAAGCTATAAAATCACTGACCTGTACCTCAGGGATTTCCCAGACCCCTGAAACCCTTTTATGGATAAAGAAATTAAGGTTCTGGAAAGAAATTAAAATTTGGAGAGGATAAATGGCTTTCCCAAAGTCACAGAGTTAGGGGAAGAGGAGTAGGACAGGAATTTTCATTCTTCAACGCCCCGTTGCATGTTTCTGGAATTTGTTATCACAGATTTCTTTACTCACAATATGTAATTTTGAATAATTTCAAATTTCTAACTGTATCACTGTCCCCTCCTCTGCATGCGTGCTCACACACAAACACACACACACACACACACACACACGCACATGCCCACATTCCTGTGTTTTCCTTAGAATTACTCTTATCAAACTTTTATGTCCCTAGGTCAAAGTATCTTATCTCCAAATCCTTATCTGACTGCTCACAGGGAATTTTTAAAAAGGACTTTGCATCCTCTCTTCTCTAAATACTTTTGTTCTTCTTATCTGTACTATACCTTAACACTTTAAGAGATACACATTCCTGAAGGAAATCTCCCTAGGCCTTCTCAAATTCATAGCATGGAAAATACCACTATTATATACCATTCTCTCCGTAAAATCACCTTAAAATATAACTTAAATTTTAAGTGAACTCTTAGACAATTAATGATTCTATGAATTCAGATCTAAATCCTTTTATAAAGCTATTAAAATAAATTCTGGCAGAAGGAACTGCTGTAATAGTTTCCCAGATTGCTTACTCTACGTCTCTACAGAGCATAATTCTCCTGAGTTAAACTCATCATTTAATGCCTAATTTTTTTTTTGTCTGAGAAATTAACTTCTATTCAAAAATCAGTGGTGAATCTCTTTTCAAGGTCATTTTTTCAAATAAAATAAATATGTTTCAGTGTTTGAGGAGTTTTTTTGTTGCTTTGTTTTTTAATTCAAGCATAAGCCATAGGGACTGCTCAGTGTTGAAGAGAGCAAAAATTCATCTATGAAGGAGACTTGGTATCTTAACCCATTCTGGAATATGAAGTTCACAAGGTTTGGAAAGTTCCTAATTACTACACGCTCTCAGATAACTGATATTTAACCATTGCCCACAAATACCAAGTCTGTTTTGTTTTCTTATAAGTGTTGATTCCCAGTAAGACAACTTATCACCTAGTATACTTTTAAATTATCCCACACCTGAAGTATCTGTCTTCTGGTAGGTCAGGTACTTTTGTGTGTTCCTAATCCAACTGCACAGTGTTCAACACAGAACAATTGCTCAGTGCTGACCTGTTTGTTAGATGCAGGCCCTGGGAACACAGCCCGCTCAGCTGTCAGTGAGTGAAGAGGGGCATGCTTGGAACACTCCTAGGGGCTCGGGAAACCAGGCTTGGCCTATGTTATCCCAGAGCAAGTGTTTTGATCTATTATAAGAGACTGAAATGCACCATAATCTTTCAGGTGTTTTTAACAAGGAAAGTAAAAAAAGGGAAAGTAGAATGAGAATTCTATCATTAATATAAGAATGAAAATTTGCATTGCAAGTGTATAACTTAGGACTCAAATTCCACTGTTTCTTACATGGAATACAGAGGGACTTTCTTTTTTTCCTTTTTCCTCTGCCTGCCTGGGGCCCTTCCTTCCTTCCTTCCTTCCTTCCTTCCTTCCTTCCTTCCTTCTTTCCTTCCAAGGTACTGTGGATGGAACCCAGGGCCTTCACAATGAGCTACATTCCCAGCCCATTTTCTTTTTTTTTTTATTTTGAGACAGAGTCACACTAAGTTCTCCTGGCTGGGCTTAAACTTGTGATTTTTCTGCCCCAGCCTCCCAGAATGCAGGGAGGACAGATGGGTGGCACCATGCCAAAGGGACACCCTTTAATAGTCATGTTCTTTTCTTGCTAGCAAGTACCAGTTCATTTCAGAACAATTAGCTGCACTGACACAACAGTCTGGTCTCACCCTGCTGAGGACAGTGGCAGAGTCTAGAATGAGGCCTGTGAGCCAGAGGCCCTGCCTTCTCCCCGGTGATTTAAAGGTGGCACTGCTGCCTGTGACAATATGGTTAGAACTTTGGACAAGTCACTCATGCTTTATTTGAACTTAATCTTGAATATCTTTCAGGTATAAATTCACTTTGGTTAAAGGAACATTTTAAAGATTGTTTTCCCCATGAAAAGATTGTTTTCCCCAGCTGCTAACAACTTTTTGAACCTAGTAGATAAATCTCAGTTCGATTTCAGACAATAAATGCCATTGTACCTCTGCACCATTCCCACAGGCATTCATGAACAATACCTTGCAATTTTATCTCTAAACATCTCTCAGATCCATTCATATCTCTGTTCCTCCCACCACCCTTCAGCTCCACACTCCCCTTATTCCCTGACTCCGCCTTTCACAAGTATTTTCCATTCTGGTCTCCCCCACCTCCTGCCTTCAGTCTCTGCTGCCTGTTGCAAAGACAGAAATAGAAAATACAAATCTAGTGTCAGGTCTATTCTCAAAATGCTTCAAAGCCAGGCACAGTGATACACCCCTGTAATCCCAGCATTCTGGGAGGCTGAGTCAGGAGGATCACAAGTTCAAGCCCAGCCTGAGTAACTTTTTTTTTTAGTGAGACTCTGTCTCAAATTAAAAAATAAAAAAAGGCTGGAGATGGCCTTAGGTTTAGTCCCCAGAACACACACACACACACACACACACACACACACACACACACAACACTATTTCAGACTCCCAAGTGCTGATAATTGATGCACAGGGTAAGAATTCTAAACTCACAGAGCTTTGTGTGGTCCAGCCCTGCACAACTGGCATGCTTGGAAACCACGTCCCCTCCCACCATCTGCTCCTCATCATCACCTCAGACATCTCACACCCGCCCAGCTGGGTGCTGCATCACCTGGGCAGTGGAACCTGGGCCTGAGGACAGCAGACTGGGAAGGGGAGGTAGATGAGGTTCTGTTTCCCTGGTGGCTCTGATACGCAGAGTTAGAGGTGCCCCCTCCTTGGTTTGCTTCACCTTACTCTGCTTTCATTTTTTCTGTTTTTTAGTTATATTCCAATTTAGACTGGCACATGGTTGTGTCAATAGCTGTGTGTTTGTGAGGTACAGTGTGATCTAGCAGTACATCTATACTTTGTGTTGAGATACAATCAGCACAATGAGCACAGCCATCAAGGGTGAGATCAGGCACCGTACTGCCTTCCTGCTGGTTTGAAGTATACAGTGTGCATCCTTAAATCTGTGCCCTTGGGGTGCAGGAGCTTAGAGCACCAGCACTCCCTCCTGGTGATCTGACCGAAGCTTCTGTACCTACTTGTCTGCCCTGCCACTGTCCACCCACCCCGTCCCCAGCCTCGGTCCTCCCTCCCACTCTCAACTTCTGTGAGATCAACTTTCTTAGAGTCTATGTTTTGAATTCTTAGGGAAATGTATTATCTTTATTTGTAGTACTTGGTTGTATTGTGATTCTACACTCATTAATTTGTTAAAAAGCTTCTTGGGAATACAGACTGTCCATAGCACATAGTAGGTTCTCAGTATTGACGTGTCCAATAAGTGAAGGAAGGAACAGCCATAAGCTAGGAGATTATTTAAGTTAAAACATTACCTGTGAAATAGTACATATTTATTATGGAGATTATGAAAAATAAATTTTAAAAATGCTCATAATCTTACCGGTTAAAAAGATAATAGCCCTGTGTCTTATTTCTTTCTAGTCTTCTTTTCTAAGCATACACTGTACATTGAAATAATCTCTGGACAATGTTGTACATTTAATGCTGATGCTTAACAATAACAATGCCATTTTGTGGGAATTTTTCATGCTGGGCGTGGCAGGATAATAATCTACCAATAGGTATCTTTATATTTGTTTTCATTTAACATTACAATGCTTTCCATTATTTGCCCACTGAGAATATAAAATGTCTTCCAATTGCTTCTCAGCCTTTTGGCTAAGATCAAGTGTAAAATATCTTGGACTAGGAGTGGTGGAGCAGGCGTGTAGTCACTACTTGGGAAGCTGAGGCAGGAGGATCATGAGCTTCAGGCCAGCCTGGGGCACATAGTGAGACTATCTCAACAAAGAAACAAAAAATATATAAATTATTTTAAAGAAATAATAAATGTTTAGAGAAATATATTTATGTGTGTATATATACAGAGCCTGCCAAAAAAAGGAAAACTTGAATAAATATTTTAATACTAAATTTATTGAGACATCATGAGATTAATACAAGTTACCTTTGGCCTCTACAATTACAAGAGGTGCTTGAAGTGGTGGCCATCAGCTTCCAGAGATTTATTAGTATGGTAAACTGTTGAGGTGGGTATACATTTGTTTAATGGACCATATATATACACACATATGTATGTATATGTCTATCACAATGCCACATGATACCCCAATAATATGTATAGTTTTATGTTTTTATGTGTCAGTTAGCTAATAAAATTTAAAATAAGTAATCTTTTAAAAGTGTTTTTTCCAAGTTTTGATTACTTTCTAGGAATAGATGAATGATTGAGGCAAAGAAATAAGAATGTTGATACTTTAGCAACATATTTACATTTTCAACAGCAGTAGATAAGGCAACATTTTTGCATTCAGGACCCGAAAAACTCCCTTTTAATTTTCAAATTGTTTTCAAATATTAGCTTTTACCTTCGTCACTGAATGTCCATCCTTCTTTCCATTTTTCCAGAAGTATCTAGTCTTTCCTAAAATTTTATGAGGTATTTATGAGTTATAAACATTTATAGCAATCATTTGTAATAAAAATATATTGCTGGGTTTATATTTTATGATATTTAGGAAATATAAAAAATTTAATTTCTTCACCAACAAAGAAGTCCATCTTCTTTTTGTAATTTTTTTCGTTCGTTTTATGGTTAGAAAGCCTGATCAAGTAAAGAGTGACTGTATTGTCTTTTGGGTTTTAGTTTCTTTCTTTTCATTAGATACTTATTCATAAATCTCATTTCTCCTGTGTAGAACCAAGCTCTGAAGAGGAGACATAATTTCAAGGAAAGAGCTCAGGCATTAGGGTAGAAGAATGGGGATTTTTCTTCCTGACCAGATCTGTGTTCTTTGAAAAGTTACCTTAGCCATGAGGAAATCCTCACACCCACTGCCAAGGACTGGTACCATGAAGAAGGTGAGAAACGCTGGAGCCCAAGAAGTTATTTCTCCTCCTCTGCACTTGGCATATGCTCATCTTGCTCCTCACAACATTTTCTCATCTGGCATGATGTTATCTCCTTTGACCTCTAAATCCTACCTGGTCTCCATCACTGTCTTCTCCTTAAAGACAGTACCTGTTCTCATGTCCCTACTTAGGGCTGTACTCCAAAGGTTGCAGGATAAGTACTAAGTGCCTCTTTGTAGTTTTTACTGCCTTCTGCATGTTTGCCTCTACTGTAAAACTATCTCCTCCACTGAACTCATCTGTTACAATGTGTACAGGGTTTGCAAGATACTGTGGAGGAGATAATAGAAGATTGGTGGCTCTCGGCTGACTGGCCTGTTGAATTATCAAAATAAAATTTATCCTCAAGCATCTAACTGTCTTCTGTCTTCTCCACTCTAGCCAACAACTTGCACCTTGGAAGGATCAATAACCTCATCCCAGATGTACACACCAAGCACTCAATGGCAGCTGACCAAATGACCGACTAAGTTGTATTCCTTCCTACTGTGTTTCAGAGCTACAGAGCCACTTCCAGGTTCTGAACATGGCATCCAGAGTTCCGATGTCACACTGAAGGGGGTCTAGTTGAATGTCACTCCACCTCCCAGAATCCAAGCCTTCCTAGGGCACACCATCTCTTCACAGCTTCCCAGGCTGGCTGGTCCTTAGGAGAGAGCTGTTCACTGTGCAGGCAACAAAGTGCTGCTAATTAAGGCCTGAAATTCTCTGTGAGTTCTGCCTTCCATTTGCTCACCTCCCACGGGCTTTTCTTCTCCTTAGACTAAAGAGGTTTCCTTGATAAACAAAATTTCCCAATCAGAGCATGAAGGCAATCAGGATGGTTATATAAGGCCTATAAAGACCCTTCATTGACACTGAGTGCCTGTTTGTGCTGAACCACAAGGCCTGGAAGGAGGAAGGAGGTCCAACCTCTCTGAAAGGAGACAGCCTCAGACGCTGAAGATTTCACTGCTCAGGACAAAGGCATCAGCTTGAGGAGACCCACTGTAAAGCAGTGTGGCTGAGTGGATAGGACACAGACCCTGGACTCAGTTCAATGGGCTTTAAATCAAAATTGTCACTTACTAGATCAGAGACCATGGGTGAATCACTGTTTCTCTGAAGTTCAAATCTTTAATCTTTGAAGTGAAGACATTTATATCTACTATGCATTGTTATGATGATTTATTGAGATACTCTGAATAAAGGTCTAATGTGGAACCTTATGTTCAACAACTATTATTATTGCTGTTGCTGTTGTTGTTGTTATTGTTGTTGTTGTTGTTCTGTCCCATAATATTTTAAAGTGCTTTCCCGTGATACCAAATTTGACTTCTGTGGGACATATACATCAGATAGGAGAGGGATTTTATCTCCACAATTCTGTATTTTTCTTTTTTCCAGAACTGCTAATTAGCCAAGTCCAAAGCCATCTCATCACGGTACATAATCCTTCTGCCCTGGCCCCAAGGCCCTCTCAACTCCTTTATGGAGGAGCAACAATCTGCAGCTTCCTCTGGGAACAGTGAGTGTCTAAATGATGAGCAGTGGTTTATTTTATTTCACTCTATCTCTTTGGGTCCAGCCAGGCAGTATTAAAGCTGAGAAGTCCAGCTTTGGGTGCTGTCCATTTGTTTAATGATTATTCAAGGAACAAGTGATTTCTATTAGAGTGCAAGTGACGATTGTCCATTAGCTGCAAATGTGTATTTTTCAGACCAGAAACTCTCAGCAAACAGACTGAGAGCTGGCTCACCTGCCTTCCCAGGTACCTGTGCCTTCCCTGCCCCAGCAGAAAAATGAGTGAGGCGACAGTTGTGGCCAAGCCAGGGCCCTAGGCTCTGAATGTGTCCATTGCCAACAGCTGCCTCGCTCCAGCAGCCAGAATGGTAGGAGACAGGACAAAGGTTTAAAAAGAAGCAGCTAGAAACCAAGAGAGATCTCAGCTTATTCTCTACAGGAGAAGGAGGTAGAGAAGCCTAGACCACAGCCCTAACTGCACTGCTATCTTTTGGGGGGAAATACTGACATATCCTCCACCTTTCTTGGTTGGTTGTGCATCAGCACATTTGAATGGGGGTAGTTTGAAGGCTCTCCTGCCCATGTCTTGATTTCTTTGATGAACTTTGACTCTCTATGATTAATATCTCTCTTGTAAGAAAATCTTTACAGCAAGAAAAAAAGCTAAAGGTGACATTTTGAATAAAAAAGCAACAAAGCATTTTTTAAAAATTTGGTTTTTTTATTAGATTTTTGAATTCAAGGATGGTGATCCAGGGCAAGGGTTAGCTTTGTAAACCTACATTACAGGTCTCTAACCTAGGAAGCTCCAGAGAGAAGAGGAAGCCTGACGACCAGGGAAGCTGAGATGGGTTTGCACAGCCCGAAATCCTTCCGTTGTCAGTGAGGGGCGCGAAGACTTTGCCAAGGAAGGGACGTTCAAGGGCGTTCCTTTTATCTCATGTCTCAAGACTGCATTTTTCTCCTACTCTGGGGGTATCAAAGGACAAAAGTTAGTCAATACTGTCCTCTGGTGGCAAGATTTCCAAAGATCAACTTTTTTTTTTTTTTTTTTGCACTTTATTAAATTCTTTTATTGGTACATTGTAGGTATACAGCACAATTACATTTCTCATTGGGAATTGTACCTTTACATAATGCATCTTGGTTCTTATTTTTTCCCCATTCCTAGCCCTCCCTTCATGCCCTCCACCCTTCCCTATTTACAAAGACTTTATTTCCATTTTTTCCATTTCGTATCATTTTTCCTTTCCCTTCTTTCCTTTCCCCTGCCCCTCCCACTACCCCTACCCCTTTGGACCTTTTCTTCCTAGTTTACATTTTTGATTATTCATTCTAATCATTGGTACATTTTAGGTATACACTATAATGACATTCATCATTGGAAATTTGCACCTTTACATAGTCTCTCTTGGTTCTTGTTTTTCACCCTTGCCCAGCCCTCCCTTCAACCCCTCCAGTCCTCCCTATTTACAAAGATTTTGTTCCTATTTTTCCATTTTCTCATATTAATCCCATTCCCTTCTATCCTTTCCCCTAGCCCTCCCACTTCCTTCCCCTTTGCCCCTTTTCTTCCTATTTCACATTACCTATTATACATTTTAGTCCTTATTTACACTTTCAGTTTCTCACACCAGAGAAACTATTCGGTATTTATACATGTGTGTCCTATTTATTTCACTTAAGAGTATCCCCTCAATGTGCATCCACTTAGCTATAAATGTCTCTAATTTCTCATTTTTTATGGCTGAGTAGTACTCCATTTTATATAAAAACCCTTGTTTTAAAGCAGAGAAATTGGTTGGAGTAAGGCTTGCTAGCCTAGGACAAGTGCTGGGGATTACTGATTACAAGACAGTATCAGTGAAGGAAGGAAGGCCTCGCTTTCGCAGAGATGGCCATTTTGGCTTTCTTGACAGCAAATAACATCTTGCCACCACATTGGTAGGTTTTCTCCTTTCACTATCTCTCCTGGCCAGAAAGGATCTGATCTTTATCTTTTACGAGCATTTGCACATCAGCTTAATGTTGGTTGGGAATGAGATTAGAAGATATTTTTAAAGATTCGGGAGGCTGAGAGATTTTAGCAAATATGTTTACTATTTATCCTAATGACTACTCACCACCTTTTTTCCTCCAGAATCCTATGCTTTTGGATAGGTTGGAGTAGCTCCAATCTGCTTTCACAGATTGAAGAACAGATTGAAGATTGCCTGGAACTTAATTTCCTCCGATTTAAAGGAATAAGTAGAACCAGGATCTAAATAGATTTAATGTTCAATAATTTTTGTATCATAATACTAATGTACACAGCTTTTGCACATAATATTTCAAAACCCCTCAAGGATACCCTGAAAAAGTGAAATAAATGTATTAATACAAATAGTTCTACATCACAGGCATTGTATATAAATGTAGTTCTTAGACAAATGCAGTTAAAATCACAATATGGATGAAGAAAGTAATATCAAAAGCATTCAGGGAGGATTATTCTTGATAAGAAAAAGAACAGAGACTGGCTTAGATGTTAACCAGTTCCAGGGTCACTTCATTTGCCTCATGCGTGCAACTGATATCAGTGCTTGGGTTTTCTTTAAAGTGTGTAGAGTAAAATAAATTTTATTTTTGGAAAGTCATTCTGTATCTCTGTCATTTTACTTTCTCTCATAAGATAACTAGAAAACTGCTGTGCTGTCCCTAAACCAAAGATGGAGCTAAAGAACAGTTCTTTCATGTCCTGCCAAAGCCTGCCAGGAGACTGGGGGCCTGGGGAGGCATCCAGCGTGAACACGCCAGCTCCATGGCAGCCGATACAGAAAACAAGGCTTTCATCTCCTATGTAGTTGGTGACAACTGTTTTTTCACCTAAGCTGCATGTTGGGACTCAAACAAATACATGGTTCTTTGTAATTAGGATTTTGGAAGCAGACACTCAGAGCACGCATGGGAATAATGCAACCAGCCACGGGGACTGTGCTCAGAGATCCTCTGCAGCCTTTCAATAGTAGACCAGTAATTCCAAACAGGAGCAGTGGCGAGTGGACAGTGGGGTGGCATAGTAATCACAGCCCTGGAGTCGCAGCCAGGCCAGCATCGCTGTGGGTGCTGCCAGTGGTGAGGCTCTGGGCTGTCGCCTCACCTGCTCCTGCTGGTGCCCATTAAGCATTCTGATAAAACTGCCAGCGTGGTGTTCGGCTGGCCTGATTGCTGAGAGACTGATTGCATTATTCATTCTCATGAAAAGATTTGTACAAATCTCAAAGAGTCGTAGAGATTATGGTTTTTCTATTTGAACCTCCAGAGTTATCAACAATTTAATTTATACTTCCATTCTTTCAAGAAAAATAGATTCTCAGAAGATAAATGAAAGAGCCTGAACAGAAAGCAGGTTCAGGGTGAGGCTGCAAGAGTCTGAAACCCTGATGTTATTACAGGATGGGACATGGCTCTCTTCCTTGCTTACTTTGTGCTTTCATTTCCCCTTTCCAGGTGGGTTCCTCCATCTTGTTTTTAAAAGAACAACAACAACAACAAAAACAAGACAAAAAACAAACATCTTGGACTTTGCTATATAATTCCCTATGAAATACCTCCATCTACCGGCCAAAGGAAGAAACTCAAGACTGCACTACAAGTTTTGAAGAGGATTCTCCAAACACTTCAGATTAGGAACAAGTCAACACAATAGAGAAATTTAGGAAGTTCTTCATTTTGCACTTAGTGAATCACCCCAGTAGCATTTCCATGTCTTTGAGACACGTACAGACACACATATGCAATTCAGAAACATCCAGAATGAAGAATAATTCAGCAGTACTGCAAAATGCAAATTATTGGCAAAAATTAATCAATGGAATACTAGAAGAAAATCATATCTATCTACCTATCTATCTATCTATCTTGTATCAACCTATAGAGAAGGAAGAATGGTTTATCTGGCAAAATAGTTATCATATTTCTAAGCAGATCATATAAGGAAAGAAGCTCTGGATTCTGACCATGTTTCTTCTGGGGAATATATCTAACGATATGACTAAAAAGAAATCAAATTATTTTCCCAGTCAATTTATTGATACCTCCTCAATTAAAAAAACTCCACTCAGAAATGATGCTTCCTCCTTACTTGTTCATTTTTAATAGAAAGTATTTGGGTAATGAAGTCAGACACTGGAATATGATAAAAGTTTACTCTCTATTAGAGAAATGACTAGAACTATAAAGAATTCCTAGCATGGATCTGCTGCCAATATCAAAATTCCCAATCTGACCTTCTCAATTTACTGATGAGAAAACAAGTATTCAGGGAGCATAAGAAACTTGTCCCAAGGGTTAATACTTCAAAAGCATACCAACAAATTTTACCAAAAAATTGATTTTTAATACAATTATTAATTTCATACTACCAGCCACGTCAGAGCTGTTACTTTCTAAAAACAGATCTACAATGACACAGATGTGCTTTTGTAGACATCCAGCTACTGGATTAAAATTTCTATCACAACACAATGTTTGTGTTCTATCCAATTTGAATAGACCCCTAGGGAACAGAGTTTATGATAAAGCACAGGACTTTTTCAAAGGGTGGATATCAATATATCATAGATCTAAATAACCATGGCTAGATCATATTCCCTGAAAAGCAAGATTTCTCCAAAAGTAATTATTACATTATTGTCATGTTGATGAAAATGCAAGAGATTGGATAAAGCAAAAATGGAAATTTAAAAGATCATGAAGATTTAGTAACTAAAATGGTCTCACACACAATCTTGAAAAACTGAGGCTCTCATCTGTAAGTAACATTTCCAGAGGGATGGATATACTCCATCCACACTGACATGAAGCCACTTGTGTGATGTGTTTCACCAGGAGCCTGCTCTGTGGAATTACAGCCACTCCTAGCCTTGACTTTCGACCTGTTCTGTCATCGACTACCATGTATTCACTAGTGTTTAGAAAAAGGTGTGAATGGTCTTTGAGGATAGGAAATAAGCCTGGGCTTGTAGGTTAGAAGAAGGTAAGGTTATAGTACTAAGTGGGAAAGACTTATGCCCTTAAAAGACAACATTGCAATATAACTTATTGCTTTCAAAAGCATTGCAAACACACACACACACACACACACACACACACACATGTTCATGAGTGCTACTGTACACACACTTAAAAATAAAGTTTTGATTTTTCTTTCTCCAATACAGCGTACTTCACAAAGAGAGTAAATTTTTAAAATTAAACATTTATTCATCCCATTATAAAGTATAATTTTTCCAGAATATGTCAAGTGTCCAGAGGCAAATTACAGAGGTGTGTACAAAGCAAAGCATTTTCTTAATAAAATCACTGATACGAAAAAACAAACAAACAAACAAAACACTTCAATAGCATAGTCTTTATTTCTCAGATTGTATTTTAAAGGCCCAGCAGTGAACAGCACCAGCAACCACAGAAGCACCATGGAGAGCCAGCTCCTGGGCTGTTCCCCTCTCCTCCCCTGAAGTCTCCCAGGCCTCCCCCCATCTCTGCAGAGAAGCCAGGGGTTGCATTTACAACTGACATCCGATCCCTTCACCCCTTTCCTTATAATCTTTCAAATGTTTTCTCTTGTTCTTAAGATAAAGCTGCTGTCTGCTTATTTTTTAACCCTTAACCTGGAATGCAGGTCCTCTCATAATCTGGGCACGCCGAGTGCACCAGCGGTCTCGGGTCATCGCACCCTGTCTGACCAGCTCTTCTCTGCTCTGAGAAGCACCATTCTCCCTTCCACTATGGCCCACAGCATCTCCCAGCCCAACACCCCATTGTGAGGACTGGCTGGGGCACCCTGTCCGGCAGCCCTCAGGTCCAGTGACCCGGTGCTCGGCGCAGGTCTCCTGCTCTCGCTCCCCCCTCACTAGCTTGGCTTCCTCCTCCACCACGAGTGCTTCTCCCCACTCACTCCTCACAGTGCCCAGTTGTGAGCTTCCTCCTCCCTCAACTGCACCCTCTAGGAGGGAAGGCACGGAATTCATCATCATCCTTCTGTTGGTCCATGTCCACCCAGCCCCCCCCCACTTCTAATGATGATTATCTCTTGTAGTAGATAGTAATTTAGTAACTTGGAGAAAAATTACCAAATATAAGCCTGCTAGCAAGCCAGTAAAGATATTCTCTCTCTGTCTCTGACTGCCTGTCTCTGCAGCTCTTCTCTTTTTCTCTCCCTCCCTCTCTTCTACACACATTCAAAATGAAATAGATGATGGATATTACCTCCTTCAAAAGTACAATTTTCACCAAGAAGTGGGACATGTGGTAGCTTGGCCTGGCAGCACACATCTTCTAATCCTGACATTTGAGAGGCTGAGGCAGGAGGATTACCATAAATTTACTGAAGCCAGCCTAGGTTACACAGTGAATTCAAGGCCAGCCTGGAATACATAGCAAGACTGTCTCAAAACAAAAACAAAAACAAAGAAGTGGGAAATAGAGAAACGAGAAGTATGGATAGCTTGTGTTAATTTATGAACTCAGTCATGAGCTACTCAAGCTCACAGGATTTTCAGAGTATGAACAGGGTTTTGTGGTTAGGATGGGAAAGCTTAATTAAGGAAAGGAAGAACTTTGGCAGCCATTCAGAAAATACTTCCGTTGTCTTCCAGCCACATGGAGTAGAGTCCTGCAGGCTTCCAAGGGTCACATGGTTTCCCCTAGCTCTCATCACCTCGTGATGGGCCTTTTATGCAAATAAACAGGTAAACTAGGCCCTCTGATGGGTTCCCACATTTCACCTGTCACCTGTGGGCACTGTGAGGTATGATGTTTGAAAACATCAGAGAAAATAAACTTCTTTCATGCTGAACTTTGCCTCTGTTGTATCAAATAACTTGGTGACAGGGCAAGGATGAAAGAGCAAAAGAGAAGAGATGAGACCAGACTCACAGGCACAGTGACAGTCAAGCCACGATCACACTCATAAAGATGCTTCTGCAGTCACTGCATCCTGTAACATGACTTTCTTATTTCAAGGGAAGCAAAATTATTATTTTCTATTTCAAGGTATTCTTGGTTTAAAAAAAATGTATGGAAAACAACTTGATGTTCTGCTGTATTCAGAATAATGAAATGGTTACTGTAGCCAAACAAATTAGTGCCTCCATCATCACAGAGTTACTTTTGTGTGTGTGTGTGTGTGTGTGTGTGTGTGACTAGACCACCTAGAATCCACTCTTAGCAAAAATTCCAAATGCACTACACAGCTAACTAGTCTTCTTCATACTGTACATTAGATATTTAGATGAATTTTTCCTATATAATGGCAACTTTGTTTAAAGGATAAACAAAAACCTTGCAGTATTTCTCCTCTATCTCCTGAGACTGTACAGCCCCTGGGAGGCAGAAACCATCCAGTCCCACACAGATTGGTTTGATGTAAATTTATCCAAAATATTGTTTTGAAGTTTTCTGACTGCACAAGTCAAATAGGGAGCCAGATGATCACAGCCTCAGAAGATGTGATTTCTCCAAGGTCACAGAGGAAATCAGTAATAACTGGATCTAGAATTCTCCTCATTGGACCATCCATGCTGTGGATGCTACCCTTTTCCAGCTGTGGATTTAATTTGCAACTCGTGAGTCAACACAGAGGTTGGCAGTTCGTGTTTGCAGGACTCCATGTTGACTATCACCATGGTGCCATAATCTAAGCAACTTTACACACCAGAACTGTTCCCATGCCATTGTGACATCACAGAATAACCCACGATTCTGTCTCCTGATGTTTTGAGCTAAGCCACGAGAGGAAAGGGGGAAAGAATTGGGAAAAATGCCCTGCAGAATTGAAATTCAAGCAGCATTTCTTCTCTCCTCCTTTGTGACCTTCTTCAGTGGACTTCTCATCTTATCCATTTTTAGAATAAGCTGGAGATTCATTAGAAAAAGACAAAGCTTCAAGAGAGCAGGAATTACCCTGGTCAGTTGCTTTATTTGGGACCCCCTCTGTGTGAAAACCAGAGACACTCTGGCGTATGTTCCTGTTTCACAAATAATCTAGGCTTCCCCTTATTTTTCGGGCTTTGTCTGGTCCCCCTGAAAGGGTAGGACACAGAAGCCCAGGCTGCCATTCTAAAGCTGGCAGATGTGAGGCCAGGCCTCCTACCCCTGCCTGTATGGATGGTGATGGTGATGAATGTTAGTCTGGACACTGAGGTCACCATTCTGAAAATATATGTTCATAAACATGGTGTCTGCCATCTTTACTCTTAGAAAGACAGTTGTACAAGATACTATAATGAGAGGAAAAGGAGTACAAGATGTCAACTTCCTATACAAGCACAGCAAGCACACCTAGCCAAATGCTACCAGCCCAAATACTAAGACACTCTTTATTCCCAAACCAGGTCTGCAAGGGAAGGCAATGTTGAATAATAGCTGTAATGACAAGAATAAATGATAGCTAGCCCATGAGGTGTTGCTTAAGAGTAGGAAATAAATGTCTCAAACACTATCTAATGACTTCTAGCAGACATCAAAGGCAAAGAGTTTATCATGCCCTGTGTAAATGTTCCCAGTTTTGTTTTGTACCTTTGTTTTTTTGACAAATAGATGATGGTAAATTCCATAATAGAACATGTTTTACCTGGGCATCATCATTATATGGAAAATTTTATAAAATGGTTTCTCTTAACATGAAGGAATCACATAACATAATTTATAACAACTTGGTAAAATTTTAATTTGGTTGATTAAAAGCAATTTAGTTTTGACTTTAAAAAGTATCAAATTTTGAAGCTCATGGACTTTTTTACTGAGTTCACACTATTAATAATTATTTCTGCATTAAGACTTTAAGAGTGGCATAAATATCTGGGAAATAATTCAGAGACACTGACTTATGGGTGAATGAGTATGGTAAATCTGACTCCAGGTTTTCACCTCTTTTTACTTCAAAATGTACTATGGAATGGAAACCAAGGGAGTTTTAAAACTTGAAAAGTCACATTCTTTAAAAAGAATACACTGTACTGGTATATTACACTTTGTAAAAAAAATTACCAATTTTTTACTTGTGTAATTAAAAAAATTATATATATATATATTTATATAATATATGCTATGTTATAATTGTATAGTATATTATATATATTATATATTAGGTTTAAATCTTCATAATACAAGCCTGGCCCACAGGCAGCATTTGCTTGAAGTCTCATTTTTAAATCTTCCCTGGCATCAAGTGCTCACTTCACTTTTCTCATACAACTATTAAATGTACTTTGACTATTGATGGATATTTTCTATATTTAGGTATTTATATATTTAAGAGGATTTTTTTGTTTGCTTTTTGGGTATTTTAATCAATGATTAGTATTAAATGCATTTGTATTGTTTTCTCAATACATTGTTTAAAATTTTTTAAAGATCCAAGTAATTGTTTAAATCAAATCACTTACCTATAAAATTATAAATGCATTTTTAAGAGTATAAATTGTTAAAGAAACAAGATTTTGGAAAAAGGTCAGATAGAAGGGAGCTGTTGTGAAGCATGCACATTTGAAATTTTTCAATACCTGTTTATAATCATGTTATTTAGTCAAGGCATTGTGGCTTGAATTTTGAAACTTAGAGAACACTTGGATACTTGTCTTGGGTATAGAACATGAGTGCAATAAAAACTGTACACATATAGTTATCCTATCAATGTAAATCTGAATAGATTAAGATGTTACCTTTTTATAAATTTGTCACTGGAGTCAATAAAGCAGGTTTTTTTAAGGAAAAAAAAGCTTTTTAAATGTACAATGGAAAGTATAGAAATTCTGCTCCAGGAAACATTTCTTCTTTCCCATTATAAGCATTTTATGTGGTTACAAAAATATGAGAGAATATTTGTCAATTCATATGTACTTTGAGTATAATTCATATCTACACTTCAGTGTAGAGGTTCCTTCTAATTTCAAGTATTAAGTAAATGTTACAAAACGTTAAGAAGTGGGGCCAGAGCAACCAGTACACTGTACTGTTCTGCTCTTGGAAGCTTGAGGAGTTTGAGTGACTACTCAATAATTAGCAATATTTAAATAAATTGAGAGTATTCTATTTCTCTCTAAGCCTTTGGAAAAGTTGACCAAATGCAAAATTGTCATAAACCAAATACTGTGAAAAGTCCTTTTGAAAATTATTTGGAGAGTTATAATTTCTTCATAAATGTGCATTTTTAAAGAGTTCTACACCCACAAGTAAGATTTTCTTATTTCTTAGACCCAATTTGTTTTTGCACAGAAGTTACTTCCAATTATAACATGAAATTCAAATGAGTGTCCTATATTAATGTTATATGAAATATTTTAAAAATTATTCTTAGACCGCTCAGAAATGCACATGCTGAGTCATGTGTATAAGAGGCCAAATCATTAATCAAAATATGAATCCTATCAAAGAACCTTCTAATAAGATTTCCTTTCCTACAACTCAGTAAATATTGTATAAAACTTAAGTGATTTTGAACCCTTGAATTCATGTAAAATGAGTTTTTCAGAAAGTCAGAGTAAAGCTGACTGGGCAGTTCACCGTGCCTGCAATTTCAGCTACTCAGGAGGCAGAGGCAAAGGGATCCAAAGTTTGAGGATAACCTAGGCAAGTTCATGCAACCCTGTCTTGAAGTAAAAAATAAAAAGGGCTGGGGATGCAGCTAAATGGTAGAGTGCCCCTGGGTTTGAGCTCCAGCACCATGACTGAGAGAGAGAGAGACAGAGAGAGAGAGAGAGAGAGAGAGAGAAGAAAAAGAGAAAGAAAGCTCCTCCAAAGGTATAACTAGCCCTAGCCCTAAGTCAGCATCTGTCTCCCTGGTGGGTGGTTCTAGACTTTATTAAAACATATAGATGCTCACTCAGACTCCTGCCTTCCCTTGTTGTCTGATCTTGGGCAAGATATTTAATTTTTCTGTTCCTGGTCTCCTTCTCAATATAAAATTGATTTAATTACACCCATTTTACCTGAAATATAAAATTACTATAAATTTCAAATGTAATAGGTAAAGCTATTATATACATATGAGGGAGGATTATAAACTCAGGAGATTGTGGTAACAGTTAAAACAGTAAAACAAACGAAGTTGCTGAAGCTTCCCTTCCTGCTTCCTCTTAAAAAATCAGGTAGTTAAGTAATCACCTAAAAATCACTATGTAAGCTTTTGTTCTTTGCCCATGTATCTTAATGGAAAAAGTGTGAAAACATTCATTCCCAGAGCAAAAAGAAGTACTTTACTCCCAATCTTGACCAGTACAGTGATGTTAGTTTGAAGGATCTGGGGCTAAGGATAGGCAAGAAAACCATGGGTAAAGATTGCAGAATTAAAATGCTGTGCAGAAAAATATACAAAACCAATAAAATTCATTCTACGAGATATTGGGCAAGAGCGTCCATTGTTCCCTGGGTCAGGTATGGCAGAGTGATTTCTGGCGGATACCAGGACAAGCGCTTTTCCTGAGATGCAGTTCACTCTGACAATGCCTTTCTCTTGCTTCTAGGAACTACTTTCATCAGCTATCATTACCCATAACCCTTTAAGAAGACTTTATTCTTATGGAGTATTTCGCAATCAAATAGAAATGTTGCTTTCTGCACAAACCTTTGTGGGCCAAGTATTGGTAAGTGCATTTTCCTTGTTAGTTTGCTAAGGGATTCTAGCCATGAACTTGTAGGTACATGTCAATGTAGGTACTTTCATAACCTCAGCAAGCATTCCAGTTTCCCTGGTGGTCTTATCTACTTGTCAGTCCTCACCTTCTTCTATCTGTTGTTCTCAAATATTTTCTGCTTTTCTCTAGATTGAATACCATTAGATTTTATATTTATTGTCAGTTTGTCTGTTAGAAGGAAGGGTTTTTATTAAGGTAAAGATTGTGGGCATTTTGTTCTCTTGTTATGTAGACGGGAATTTGGAACTTAAATCCTCAAAAACTCCTTGATGTTTGGTGAACTAATCTAACCTGAAGCACATGGCTACTTTTTCCTCCTTTGATTGCAATAGACCTCTTTTTCTTTTCTTCATTATACAAACTAAACTTTTCAACCATTCACAGAATTTATTGCTTTGCTCAGTAATTTAAACACATGAAAACTCAGTTAAGGTGCCCTGTCCCTGGGGAATCTTACCTTACCTCTGTGTTAGGCTACAAGCCCCTCCTCTCACCTCTGTTGAATCCTTTGAACAATGTTGTTAAAATGATCTCTGTGTGGGGCCAGGGATTTAGCTCAGTGGTTCCTCCCCCTGCCTGACAAGCACAAGGTCCTGAATTCACGTACCAAAAAAAAGACCTCTGTGTGCGCCTGTCTCTCCCAGCACACTGTGATCTCCTGCAGAGGGCAGACTACTATCATGGGAGTACTTGATCCTATATCTGAACAGTGGAGGTCCTATAAATGAACACTCTACTCATACCATTTCACTAATATAGCTTAATCTAAAACAACAAGAAATGGATCTGCTATCTGATGATGAGATGATAGGATTAGGTTTATGTAGGTACAGATTATCCTTTGCACTATATAATTAGTAAAACCATGGCTCTTTTTGGTTAATGTTGTTTAATTCAGTTGCTAAAGTTTGCTTGGAAATATATAAGTAAAATTGCTTTCATTAAAAACTGCAGGAAATGTTAAATCATCTCAGAATGTGCATTTCCTTTTTCACTCTCTTTTAATTTTTTGGTCTTTTTTCCTGAAATCCCTGTGGGTATGACTTGTTACAAAATATTTTGTGGTCCTCTCTGAGTATATGAAGGACTTCTTTATAGAAGAAGAATTAGGATATCTTCAAATATTAAACTTGTATTTGGCCATCTGAGGATAATATTGGGAATAACATTAAAGGCCATTAGATGAAGCAGAAGGGAG
Source organism: Heterocephalus glaber (assembly GCF_053883595.1). NCBI lineage: Eukaryota > Metazoa > Chordata > Mammalia > Rodentia > Bathyergidae > Heterocephalus > Heterocephalus glaber. The sequence continues at coordinate 38,682,149 of NW_028258308.1, forward strand.
TTTATAACTTCCACCTTAGAAGCAATACATGTGAAGAGTAGGGGGAATAAGTAATTATTGATTATAATCCAGTAAAAATTATCTTAATGAGGAAAAAAGGTTCTTACAATCTACACTGGCTGATGGTTATCTAGTTGAAACACCAGGAGCCACAGGCTAAAGGTCAAATCAGAATAACCACTTTACTATTGAAAGACATTAACTGCAGTCCTTAGGGACCCCAAGCTAGTGATTCTGTGAAACTGAGGAGAGAATGAAATTGCATATGCATTTCTTTTTATCCTTCTTTCCTTTACATAGTAATTACCTTAATTCCTTCAAAAATATATATCATTTACCAACTACATGCTAGGCAGCTTCTCTATACATCATACAAATGCAGTCAAAACTCTTGCATTTACACAATTTTAATTCTGGTGGTGGCAGAGATTATAAATACCTACCTGAATAAATGAGAAAAAAATCAATCAAACTATGAAGATATTTGAAATTATGTGTTGGCATGTTCTGATGGTTAAGGAGTTAATTACACTGGATTCAAGGATCAGAGAAGAAGTCTCTGAAAAGATCAGATTTGAAATGAGACAAGAAAAACCAAAAGGAGAAAGCAATTGAGGAGTGAGGGCAATAGAATTGCACATACAGAGAATGGATTTGTGGAGACCAAGACCTCAACGTACTGCAAAGGGAAGCTCATGTGCTAGAGAGTATGGTGGCTGGGAGAGAGAGTTCTGGGAAAGACTGGAGGATGGGGTGAGGTCTTGTGCTTCATGGGAAGGAGCTAAATTACTCAACTAGAAATATTTTATTCTTCAAGGAGAATCCATTAGAGACTTTAAAGCAAGACCAAGGCATTGTCAGGGTTGGTTGCTTTTGAGGCTGTAAGGAAGAATGTCCCATACCTGTGTCCTAGGATCTATCATTTGAAGAAAATCTCACTCCCTCCTTGGCTTAAAAACACATCAGCTAGCTCTCTGCTATCATGCTCACATGGTGTTTTCTGGGTGCACATTTTCCCCCTGTATGAAATCATCCATCATATGCGGTAAGAACCTTCCATCATGACCAAATTTAACTTGAGTGCATGCGCAAAGATGTCACTTCCAACCAAGAGCATATTCTGAGGTACTAGAGGCTAGGATTTCAGTATTATCTATTTTTGGGGAACAGAATTCAACATGGAACCTTTGTAATAGTAAATGTAAAAAACACACACCAAGATATGGCATCATAAATATCACCACACCAAAATTATAATTCAATATAATTAATAAAAATTACAAAAAATGGTTATTATAAAATAATATATTGGTAGTATTGGATTTTAACTCATCAATCTTATATTGGAACAGAATAGGAATAATTATTATCGTAACCATAGAGAAGTTCAAAGCAGCTCAATTAATAGCAGGGGGAAGATTGAAATGATCAAACTCCATATTCTACAAAGGGAAATCAAATTTACAAGTAGCTATAATTTATCTGTAAACATTTGGTACATATAAAAACACAATTATAAAATTTACAAAGTACAAACAGTGTTCACTGAACAACATTCATTTAATGATAAAACAAGTAAACCTAGAAAAAAGATCCAACAGATAAAAATGTTCAAAATGTCTCCTTCTTAAATGAGTCTTGTTTTAGAGAATACAGGTAGTGAAAGCAAAATGACCACATATTCTTTACCTTGGTAGTAGACTGTGTAAGTTACTTTTTCTCTTGTTGCTGAGACAAAATACCTGACACCCCAAGTTAAAGGAGAAAAGATTTATTTAGCTCCCAGTTTGTAGAGGTTTCAGCCCATAGTTGGCTCCAAGGCAGAGTGGCACATGGCAGAGGGGTGTCGCAGAGGAGAAACAGTTCTTTGCACCCAGAAGACAAGAAAAGCAACAAGGGCCTTAACAAGCATCTTCTGCCCCTTTTATCTTTTACAGACCACTGAGATTAGGGCAGTGTCAAACCAATCAGTGCACTAGTTTAGTAATCACAAACCCTAATTCCAGCATCACACACACCAGATTCAGCCATCTCTGAAAAAGCCACCTATGACTGCATGAGGTTTGGGGGGACATTTAGACCCAAACCATAATACAGATCAAAGATTATTTAATGTGAAATATTTAAAAGTCATTTTTGGATAAATGAAAAATAGTTAAAATAATAAGCAAGCTTACAAAGATAAAGAAAACATGAAATCAAAACAAAAATTTAAAAGATAGTCAGAAAATACTATATAATAAAACAGCTAATGATTTGAAGTAAACAATAAGAGAGAAATCAACAGCTAGCCTAAACAAAGAAAAATACAAATATATGAATTAATACGTGAAAATGAGAAAATCCATACAGACAAAAAGGAAATTGAGACCCTAATGACTCTGAAGCTATTTTATTTTTCTTATACCAGGAAGGAAAACTAATTAGATCAATCACAACATGTAAATGTATTTTATACCTAAAATGTACCAATAAATATATATATAAATAAAAAAAGGAAATTGAAAGACATATATACAATGAAAGTTGAAAAGTGTATATTTCTTATGATAAATTATTGAAACTATCCATAAAAGAAAATTGAACTAAATATCTGCAAAAAAATAAGCCTGCCAAAGACACAATCATCATCATCATCATCACCCACTCCTCCTCTGACTCCTATAAGATATCCATATGTTTTCTTGCTTTGTTTTGTTTTTGGTACCGGGGATCGAACTCAGGACCTTACACTTGCGAGGCAGGCAGCAGAACCACTGAGCTAAATCCCCAGCCCCAGATATCCATGTGTTTTCAAGGTCCATTCTAGCAAACCTTCAAGAAGTGGATATCTCTAATGCTAATTAAACAATTTTAGTACAAAGAAAATAAAGAAAATGGCTAATTTTCTTTTTTCAATGAACATACAATGTCAATAACAAAACCACTACAAGTAACAAAAAAATACAGACTATTGTCTTTAATATTTTGGGAGATGAAACATGGCCACATCCCCAGAATCATAAGAAGAAATAGGAGGTGGTAAAGGAAGAGATGAAGATGCAAAAAGAGGAAAAGAAAGAAAATAAGAAAGAGGAGGATACATCTATCAGTCTATAAAAAAAGAGATTCTCTTCAAAAGAGGATGCCTTCCAGAGATCCTTCCTGATTAGAACACAAGGCATCAACCAACTACTTAGCAGCATTTATGGGTTTGAAGTTATAGTGTATCACAAAGGGTAATTGTGACCAGTTATCCTGATATGTCAACTTCATTGGATTAAGAAATGCATAGTTTAGTAGAGTACACTCCTGAATGTGCCGGGGTAGGTCATGGAGATATAGCCTTGGGTACTATATATATGATCTCTCACACATTCTTTTCTTGTGCTGCTCTCTGGCCACCATAAACTGGATGGCTAGTCTCCACCATACCCTTCTCCCTTGATGTTACTTTCTAAATCCCCCTAAACCATGAAATAAATTTTCTTCTGAATTTACTTCTCAAAATGGTCCTATTTTTAGAGAATTGTTCTTTTTGTGGGATTTGGGGATTGTTTTGGTTAGTTTTGGTTTGAGGTTGTTGTTAATCATGTAAGTGTTTGTTTCTCTGTTACTTTCTGGGTAGAAAATCTAGAATCAAATTTATGGCTCCATCTTGACAAGTGTTTCTATTTTTAGCATAATTCTAGTCACTATTTTATGCCTTAATTTTGTGTTTTTATCTTCTGTCTTGTATTTTTTGCAGGCAATCTGGGATTTTCTGTCTCTGTATTCCACCTTAAATCCTTTCTGCGATGCATAATCTTTCTGTGTATATACAATCTTCTCAGTAGATGCATAAACCCTTAGAAAAATTAACATCTTTGATTGTTAACCTTAGCATACAAATCAACAAATGGAACATCAAAATTCATTCAGAAAAGAGAAAGAATATTTTCACTATGATGGTGGAGCTATAAACAAAAACTTATTTTTCTATTTTCTGTTGATTTTTTCTAATGCAAAAACTTCTGAAAAAGGGAAAAATATACAGGAACAGATCAGTTTCTTACTCCATGTTTGCATCCATTGTTTAAGTTAAAATAAACCTCGTCCTCCACCTGAGATGAGTTGTACGGTGGTACCTCAGTTCACAAACTTGATTAATTCTACAATTCTGGAAAAGATGGCCATGTTCATGTTCAAGTGGGAAAGATGGCCACATCTGTGTTTGTCACCTGATGTAGAGTTCACACAAAAAAACAAAATTTTGCCAAACACTTCTGTTTGTGAACCAAATTGTTCGCAAGAAAAAGCATTCATGAACCAAAGAACCACGGTAACTTTATGTTTTTGTACATTTCCATTCATTATTCTGTATTTTATATTTACTATATTACCGAGGGTCAAGAATTTGTTTTGCTGTGTAGTGGGAATACACTTTATTTTAGTGATCTTTATCATACAAATAAAGAGAAGATTGGTAGAAAATACTCCACTATGTCCAAACTGATTTTTTGTGAATGATTACTCTTTAATGCACTGATCATTTGTGGAAAACTACATTATCTTTTTATGGCACAATATCCAAAAAAACAAAGGCTACATACTGAAAACTAAAGATTGTCCTTTCCCCAACTGCTGGAAGCAACACTGGCATGAGTTTCTTCCTTCTAATCTGAACATGCTTAATAACATTGTCAGATTTATTTTCTTCAGATATTTATTTAGTGCACTTAAGACAACTCTTCTCCTTCTTTAAATTACATCTATAAAATATAAAATTTACAGTTCTCTATGTGGCAATTCTTTACAGAAAGCCAGTAGTGAAGTGAATGGCTAATGGTGCACATGGAGGTGAAATGAAATCTGAATTCAAGTCAGTCCACCCATCTGGTGTCTTTAATAGAAATCCACCACAAGGAAGGGGCCAGCGGCCATCAACAGACTTCCGAAGAATCACAGGGTGTGGGTACTTCTCCATCCTCTCCGGTGCTCTTTCCTAAGATCCATCTTCCTGAGGCCCCCTCTCACCAGATATCCCCTCCCAATTCCATCACATAGTCCACTTCACAAAAGAGAGGTATTGTTGTGACATCCTTTTGATGAATGAAAATTGTAAAATGGGGAGAAATAATGCTATTGATGGATTTCAGTAAATAAATGAGTCAGTATATGAGACTGGGTTAACACACTAAAATGATTACATGAGTTAATAGGTGTAAATATATGCATATATATGCTTAGCATAATAAGTATTATTAATACTTTGTGAACAGGATATCTGAGTATTTGTAACTATAAATATAAAAACAAATAATATTAATGCTGAACCCTGTCACATTCGAGCAATAAGTAATATCTGTAAGTGAATACATGAATTACAAAAACCATCTCATTGGATGAATTTCTCATAAAATTATGTTTTGTCTGATAATTATCAATCTTTAATATATTTGTACTGGTTTAATCAATTGTCTAAATAACAATTGTAATGAAAATCCAATCCAGAGGAATCACGAAATAGTATTTAGAGACAGATGTCAGGAAATTTCAAATCCCTTTTAGTTTCTTGCACCTATCTAAAGATTTCAAAACTGTTCTCTCCCTTCTTCATTTGATTACTATTTATGAGAGGTATAAAGGAGTAATTACAAAATCAATATGACATTCTCTGTTAAAACCAGGATGATCATAAATCCGGGGGGATTTTGCTGGCTTTCCTGGTGTGACTGTTATTAGCATCTTTCATTTTTAAAAGCTTATGTTTAGAGCCCCAGGGATTTAGCTCAGTGGTTTCACCGCCTACTGTGCAAGTGCAAGGACCCAAGTTCAATCCCCAGTACCAAAAAAAAAAAGTTTGTGTTTAGATTCAAGTGTGATGGTACACACCTGTAATTCCAGCACTGTGGGAGACCGAGACAGGAGGATTGCAAGTTTCAGCCCACCCTGGGCAATTCAGTGGTGATTCAGTGGCTGTCTGAAATAAAAACTAAAAGATAGGGCCAGGGGTGCAGCTCAGTGCAAAGACTTGGGTACAAACTTCAGTATCACAAAAAAGTTTTTGCTTAGATAATAAACAATATAGCTACCTTAGTTTTAAATGAAAGGTTAATTTTTCAAAGCCATAAAATATTTTTCAAGGAGAAGAAACTAATACAAAAAATTCTACTTTGAGAGTCTCCTTCGTAGATTATAGCTCACTTTTGGTTAAAAAGAACTCTCTCTCTCTCTACCTCTACCTAAGTTGCACCCTTCTTCCTCTTTTATGGTATTTTTTTTTCATTATCAAGTTTTTTTTTCTTTTTTTTCCCCTTAAATTATTTATTGGTACATTTTAGGTAAACAGTACATTTACACTTATCATTGGGTGCTTGTACCTGTACATGATGCATCTTGGTTCTTATTTTTTTCCCCACTACCTGTGTGCCCTTCACCCTCTCCACCCTTCCCTATTTACATAGACTTTGTTTCCATTTTTTTTCTTTTCTCATAATTTTTCCCTTCCCTCCTTTCCTTTCCCCTTCCCCTCACACCACCCTTACCCCTTTGGACATTTTCTTCCTATTTCAGATTATCAATTATTCATTTTAATCCTTATTTACACTTTCAATTTCTCACACTACAGAAACTGTTTGGTATTTACACATGTGTGTCCTATTTATTTCACTTATGAGTATTGCCTCAATATGCATCCATTTAGCTATAAATGTCTCTAGTTTCTCGTTCTTTATGGATGAGTAGTACTCCATTTTATTAAAAAAAAAACACATCTTCTTTATCTAGTTTCCAGTTGATGGGCACTTGGGCTGTTTCCAAGCTTTATCTATTACAAACTGTGCTGCTATAAACATGGGTGCACATACATCACTGTGATATGATTCTTTTAATTCTTTTGGGCAGATCCCTAGCAGGGGAACAGCTGGGTCAAATGGGACCTCTAGCCCTAGTTCTTTGAGGTATCTCCATAATGATTTCCACAGTGGTTGCACCAGTCTGCACTCCCAACAACAATGGAGGAGGGTTCCTTTCTCTCCACACCCCTGCCAGCATTCCTTATTTGTTGATTTCTTAATAGCAGCCATTCTTTCTGGGGTGAGATGGAATCTCCATGTTGTATTCATCTACATTTCTCGAATGACCAGTGATGATGAACATTTTTTCATATGTTTATTTGCTGCTTTTAATTCTTTGTCTCAGAAATGTCTGTTCATTTCAGATACCCATTTTTGAATTAGATTTTTGAATGTAGAGGCTCTAATTTTTTTCAGTTCTTTATATATTCTAGATAGTAGTCCTTTGTCTAAGGTACAGCTGCTAAAATTTTTTTCCCAGATTGTAGGTTGTCTCTTAGCTCTGTTGGTGGTTTCTCTTGCAGTGCAGATGAGTTTTAATAAGATGAGATCCCAGTTGTTTATTCTTTGTGCTAGTTCCCATGCTATTGAGGTTTGCTCATAAAGTCTATTCCTATGCCAATGTCTTCAAGAGTTCTACCTAACTTTCTTCCAGGAAGTTTAGTGTTTCTGTCTTAATATTTAAATCTTTAATCCACTTTGATCTTAGTTTAGTGCATGGTGATAGGTATGGGTCTAGTTTTAATCTCTGGTGGGTTGAAATCCAGTTTTTCCAACACCATTTATTAAATAGGCTATCTTTCCTCCAATGAGGGTGGTTGGCTCCTTTGTCAAAGATGAGGTGGCTGAGTATGTCTGGAGTTGTTTCTGCATCTTCTAATCTATTCCACTGATTCTCGGGTCTGTTTCTTTGCCAGTACCATGCCGTTTTTATCACAGTAGCCTTGTAGTACAGTTTCAAGTTGGGGATTGTATAACCCCCAGCCATGTCTCTGTTGCCTAGAATTGCTTTTGCTATTCTAGGTCTTTCTGGTTCCAAATGAATTTTTGAATTGTTTTCTCTAGTTCTGTGAAGTATATTGTTGGAATTTCAATCAGCATTGCATTAAATCTGTATAGCAGTTTTGGAAGTATGGCAATTTTCACTATATTGGATCTTCCTACCCAGGAACAAGGGATATTTTTCCATTTTCTTATAACCTCCTCAGTCTCCATTTTTAGAGTGCTATAGTTTTCAGTGTAGTGGTCTTTTGCTCCCTTTGTTAGACTGATTACTAGATCCTTCATTTTTTTTGTATGCTATTGTAAAAGGAATTTTTTCCCTAATTTCTCTCACAGTGAGTCTGTTATTTGTGTATAGGAAGGCTATTGTTTTTTGAGTGTTGACCTTATATCCACCTACTCTACTGAATCTGCCAATTAAGTCTAGAAGTCTTTTGGCCCAGTTTTTTGGGTCTTCTGTGTAAAGTATCATATCATCAGCAAATAATGACAGTTTAACGTCTTCCTTTCCTATCTTTATTCCTTTTATTTCTTTCTCTTTTCTAATTGCTGTGGCTATTGTTTCCAGAACTCTATTGAACAAGAGTGGTGATAGTGGGCATCCTTGTCTTGTTCCTGATTTTAGAGTGAAAGTTTTCAGTTTTTGACCATTTAGTATGATGTTGACTGTTGGTTTTTCATAAATAGCCTTAATCAGGTTGAGATAAAGACATTCTATTCCAATTTTCTGCAGGGTTTTTATCATGAATGGGTGTTGAATTTTGTCCAATGCCTTTTCTGCATCTATTGAGATGATCATATGGTTTTTGTCCTTGGCTCTGTTAATATAGTGTATTATGTTTATTGATTTATGGATGTTGAACCATCCTTGCATCCCTGGGATAAATCCAACTTGGTCAGGGTATATGATCTTGATGACTGTCTGTATTCTGTTTGCCAGTATCTAACTGAGGATTTTTGCATCTATGTTCAATAGGGAGATTGGCCTGTAGTTCTCTTTTTGGGTTGGGTCTTTCCCTGGTTTTGGAATCAAAGTAACACTTGCTTCCAGGAATGAATTTGGAAGCCTTGCTTCCCTTCCAATTTCCTTGATGAGTTGAAAGAGTAATGGCATTAGTTCTGCTTTAAGTGTCTTGTAGAATTCAGCAGTGAAGCCATCAGGACCTGGGCTTTTCTTTGTTGGTAAATTTTTAATTACATTTTCAATTTCGTTGGCTGTAATTGGAGTGTTTACAATTTTTATATCTTCATCATTCAACTTTGGCAATTTGTATGTATCTAGGAATCTATCCATTTCTTCTGTGTTTTCCATTTTATTACAGTACAGGTTCTCAAAGTAGGTATTGATGATCCTCTGGATTTCTGCTGGATGTGCTGTGACTTCACCTTTTCATTCTTAATTGCATGATTTGAGCCCTTTCATTCCTTTTTTTGAAAAGGTTGACTGAGGGTTTATTGATTTTATTTATTCTTTAAAAATACTAACTCTTCATTGATTTTTTGTATCATTCTCTTAGTCTTCATTGCATTGATTTCTGCTCTGATCTTTATAATTTCCTCTCTTTTATGAGCTTTGGGTTTGTTGTGCTCTACTTTTTCTAGGAGCTTGAGGTTCTGCATTAGGTTATTTATCTGAGTTCTCTCGTTTCTAATATGGGCATTCACTGCTATGAATTTCCGGTGTAGAATTGCTTTCATTGTGTCCCATAGATTCCTGTATGTTGTACTGGCATTATCATTTGCTTGTAGAAACTGTCTAATTTATTCTTTAATTTCCTCTGTGACCCATTGGTTGTTCAGGAGGACGTTATTCAATTTCCATGTGTCTGAGAGAGTTTTGCAGTTTCTTATATTATTGATCTCCAATTTTATTGCACTATGGTATGATAATATACAGGGGGTAACTTCAATTCTTTTACATTTACTTAGACATGTCCTATGAGCTAGCATGTGGTCTATTTTGGAGAATGACCCATGTGCAGCAGAAAAGAATGTGTATTCTGATTTTGTGGGGTAGAACACTCTGTAAACGTCTATTAAGTCCATTTGTTCAATAGCTTGGTTCAGTTCTAGAATTTCGGTGTTAACTTTTTGTCCATATGATCTGTCTATTTATAATAGTGGGGTATTGAGGTTCCCCACTACAATTGTGTTAGTGCTTATTTGGTTTTTTATGTCCATTAATATTTGTTTTGTATAGTTGGGGACATTCGTATTTGGTACATATATATTTAGGATTGTCATCTCTTCCTCTTGGAATGTTCCCTTCACAAGGATGTAGTGACCATCTTTGTTTCTCAATTAGTTTTTGTTTGAAATCTACTTTGTCTGCAAATAAGATTGCTATGCCTGATTTTTTCTGGGTTCCTGTGGCATGGAGAACTCTTTTCCATCCTTTTACTTTCAGTCTATGAATTTCTTTTGAGTTAGGTATGTTTTATGTATACAGCATACTGCTGGGTTCTTCTTCTTAATCCATTCTGTCAGTCTATTTCTTTTGATTGGTGAATTGAGGCCATTAACATTGATAGATATAATTGATAGATATTGGCTCATCCTTGTCATGATATTTTACTGTTGTTGACTCTTTTATTTCTTATTTTTCTCCCTTTTCCCTTTAGTGTCCTACCTTGCCTGGTGGCTTCCCTCTGTTGGGCCTCATGGAGTTGAGACCTTCATTGTCTTTTTCTAGGATATTGCTTAGAATTGTTTGGAGTACTGGTTTAGTGTTCTTTCTCAGGTGTTCTTTGTTGTGGAAGTATCTAATTTCCCCATTGATTTTTAAAGATAATTTTTCAGGATATAACAATCTAGGTTGGAAATTATTTTCTTTTAGGGCTTGAAATACATCACTGCAGGCTCTCCTTGATTTGAGGGTTTGTGTTGAGAAGTCTGCCGTGATTCTGATGGGCTTTCCTTTGTAGGTGATTTGTTTCTTTTCTCTAACTGCCTGTAGGATTTTGTTCTTCTGTTGGGTTTCTGGGATCTTGAGTGTTATATCTCTAGGTGTACATTTTTTTTGATAGTGACTATTTGGAGTTCTATATCCCTCACTTATCTGTATGTCCAATTCTCTACCTCTGTCTGGGAAGTTTTCTAGTATTAGTTCTGTGAACAGTCTTTTTTAATGTCAGTTGTACTTTCTCCTGTTTTCTCATGGACTCCTATCAGTCTTAAGTTATTCTTCTTTGCATCACCTACCAGCTGCTGGATTGATTAATCATGGTCCCATACTATTTTTAATAAATCTCTGTTTTCATGGTCCTTAACCACAATCCTGTCTTCTATATCCGATATTCTAGCTTCAGATTCCCTTAATAGGCTCTGCATGCTTTCAGTGGAGGTTTTTAATCTCCTGAATATCTGTTTGAATCTGTTTCATGGTTTCCATTTCTTTCTTATGCTGGGCATTCATGGCTTCAAGCATATTTCTGAGCTCATCTATTTTTTCATCTGTTTCTGTTCTAGAACCTCTAATCATGTCTTTCACTCTGTTCACCATCTCTGTAGTTATCTGGAAGATTATTCCTGCTTTGAATTTTTCTAGAGCCTCATGCATCTGTTTTGTTACTTCCTGTGGTATCAGTTCAGGGTGTCCAGGTGGTTGATTATCAGACTTTTCCACCTCATTTCCTCCAGAATTTGCCTTTTGTGGGGTGGAAGTCTGAATTTGTGACTTGATTAAATGTCTTCTCATTTTTGTTTTTGATACTGTCCTTGGTTTAGTTCCTGGGTAGATACTTTAATGTTGCTCATTGTAAGTATCTTTGTTAATGTATTTTGAACACTTATTGAATGATTGCTTCTCAGAGATGTCTTCCATGTATAGCTGGTCTTTAGGTTTTGAGTCTCTAATGGCTCCGAGGCTATATCATTTTCATTATACCAGGAAGGACAACTGATTAGATCAATCACAACTCCTTAGCCCAAGTGATACAATCAGCAACACAGTAGCATCAAGTACCTCTTAGAAAATGACAATTCATGGTAGTTATTAATCTATCACCTTTAACTGTGTGAATTAGATCAAAATCAAGGACCAACCCAACCCAACATATGTTTATAGTGAATAAACTCTTCAATATAGCAACTTTACCCTTCGGAATGGGAAGTCAGAAGGGAGTTGAGGAGGGAGGCATAGGTAAGTAGAAGGATAGGGGAAGGTCAGCAGTGAGGCCTGAGTACATAAGTGAGAGAAGGAAAGAGAAGAAAAGAAAAATAAAGAAGAAATTCGAATTAGGGCCAGAACAGGAACACAAAGGAGGATGAAGAACAATGTGGGACAGCAAGGGAGTGAGGGAGAGAGAGAGAGAAAAGAGAAAAGAAAGAAAAAAGAAAAATCAAAATTTGAAAAGAGTAGCAAAGAAGAAAAAAATTTAAAATAAGAGCAAAAAAAATAGTGATAATTTTGAAAATAACAAATAAAAGATAAAAATGAAGGGCCTCCTTCAGGGTATGTCTCTGCTGTCACAATAGACAATGTGGGCAGCAGTGTGCAGTTATAAGTCAATGAGTCTCAGTAAGCCAGTCACAGACCCTTGAGATTCAGGCAGATTTCTGGCTGCAAGTCCCAAGTTGAGCTTCCTGTCCTCCTGCAGGGTTGAACTGTGCACTGTTCTATTGCAGGTTCCACCTGCCTTTCCCCTGAAGGTAGTCCAAGTTCTGATGGGAGATAATGATCCTCCACCTTAACAAGTACAGTGCTCTGGTGTGCCTTTATTGCAGAGATTCTCTTCACTCTTCCAGTGGGCTTCAGTTTTCATCAGGGAGCCTGAGAGAGGCCCTCTCTCTGTTGTTCACTTCTGCAGCTCAGGACAATGGCCTTTATGTCCCCCTGTGCCTCTGTAGTGTGGAACCAGGTAGCTGCACAGCCATGAGGCCAAAGCAGGGGCAGCGGGGGGCAGGCTCTGTTGTTGCAGGCTGGTGGGCGTGCCAGGGGAGTCTTCACTGTCTCTTGGTCACAAGTGGGTGTTGTCTGCCAGACAGAGCTGGGCTCATTCAGCCTGGGGCACTCTGCCTATGCTTCTCCGAAGGTGGTTGGTGGGCCTGCCTGGGGCGTCCTCACTGGCTCCTCTTTTATGGTATTTCTTATGTGCTTTTTCCCTAGATTTTACTCTCATTTAGGTTTTTTTTCTGTAGATGTACATATTTCATGAGTCACATAAAAAGTAGCTTTATTCATCAATTCATATACTTCATACATATATGCCAGAATGTGACTCTATATATATGTGTGTGTGTGTGTGTGTGTGTGTGTGTGTATATATATATATTCATTTACTATCTTCCTTTTCCTTAATTTCAGAATCCTGTCTTCTTTCTTTCTTTCTTCCTTTTTTTTTCTCACTCCTTCCAGTTTGATACACTGAACCACCAGTTCAGGGTGAGAATTTTCTAATAAATTTTTTCTGCTACCAAACTGCTTCCTTTCATATCACTCCCAAGGTACACCGCAGGCTAAGGGAAGAGAAAGTCAAACATACCCTGAGCCTTTTAGGAGAAGTCTCTAAATGGAAATGCTTCCTCTCTGCAAGGAGATACATTAGTCAGAACTGGCTTGGACTCCAAGGAAGAAAGAAAGAATGAATGGTACACATGCAGCTCAGTCCTTCTGTGATGCCTGGCTTTGAAAGTGAACACCCTTCATTCCAGCAATGGCTCATGTTGTTTCCTGGATCTGAGGGCCCTGGGCTCTTCCTGGCCTCATCCATCTCATCTTCATCTCCTGCTCCTAGTGCTTTGCCTTGACCACAGGTTCTGGTGGCAGGACACTTTCAGCACCTCAGGTGCCAGCTTCTCCCACCTCAGCATCCTTCTGGTCTCCTCCGGCACGTGCTCAGTAATGATCCCGTTGCAAGCCAGGAAGTGGCTGGTGGACGAGGGGCTCAGGGACATAGGAACAGTGGCCACCCATGGGAGGGTGCAGGCACTCTGTCTGCGGTGCTGCAGCAGAGGTGCCACTGCAGCTTTGCCATGCGGGTCTGAAGAGATCTGAGGTAGTACTCTGTTTTCTCTTTTGGCTATCAGGGTGTTAAATGTGCTTGACCTGTGAAGGCATGGTGGGGGCAGCTTGGTGCCCCTGTTTTGCTGACCCCTCCAGCACATGTTTTGCATCTGCATTCTGCTCCACTGCAGGCCTCATGGAGCCTCTACCTTGCCTGGCTTAGCCCTAAGTTGCAGGCCAGCATCGCACGCACCCAGCACGGGTCTCTCCACCCTATGTGGCTTTCTTCATGGCGACAACCACCAAAGAGGCCTCATTACTCCAGTTTCTTGAGTTGTATTTGATTTATAAGAATTTTTCCTTTGAGCATTTCTTTGGGTATATCTTACTTTGACAACGCCCTTACTTTTATTGATAACTAATTTGTGTTTGGTTTTAAATTTTAATTTTGATTTCCTGTTTGATTCATGATCTACTTAGAGAAAGAGGATATGCTTTTATTTTCCCAAAAAAAAGACTTATGTTAGAGATAGAGGGGCAATTTTTACTACTTTGGTAGAAATTTATGGTGTAAAGATGACACTGCTTTTACGCTTTCTACTTTGTGGAATTTATGAGAAATTCTTTGTTGTCTAGTACAAGGTCAATTTTTACTACTATTTAGTGGATTTTTGAAAGAATTTGTTTTAGCTTGTTTGATATACAATATAAGCAACTCTCTCTCTCTCTCTCTCTCTCTCTCTCTCTCTCTCTCTCTATATATATATATATATATATATATCAGTACTGGGGATCAAACTCAGGTTCTTGTGCTTGCAGGGCAGGCAGCGGAACCACTGAGCTAAATCTCCAGCCCTATGTTTATATGTTTTTCATATCCTTAATTATTTGTTGAACGATTAAGTGGGTCATGTCAAAAATCTCCATTTATGACATTTTTGCTTTATTGAATATCTTCCATTTCCAACAGATTTTGGATAATTTATTCTAATATCAATTGTTGCACAAAGTTACTTACTATACCTGCTGGGTTGTTAGTGCCTTTTACCAGTTAGAAATGTCTACTTTTGTTGCATCCAAAGTTGCTCTTGTTTTTTCTAGAATACTTGAGAGCACAATATTAACCTGTGGCAGTGATTTTCCTGCTTTCATTTTATGCATATTTGATTGGGATGTCTTTGCCCAGCTCTCTTTCAGTCTTTTTTTATTTCCTCTTATGTGCACCTCTTGTAAATGTCATGTAGCTGGATTTTTTTTCTTGTATTGATTGTTCTTTAATGCATTTACTTCTTAATTTACCAGGGAAGTTTAATCATTCTCCTTTACTATGATCTGTTTTATTGGTCTTTGGAATATTTAGAAATTGAATTTTCTGGCTAATAGAATATGTAAATATCAGTAGCTTAAATAAACAACTACAAGATCCGTTAATAAAGAAAGGGAGAAGGGGTATAGGATACACAGCCAAGAGCCTTGGCATAGTTTTAATTTCTCATACTACTGGAGGGGCTGAGTGATTGTGGATTTTGAGAAATATGGACTTAAACATTAGCTCCTCCAATTACAAATATATATTCCTGGGTAAGATAAGTTTCTAAATTGGATTTCTTTCATATAATATGAATATAAAGGAGATTGTAATAGCCTTATTAGAATGTTGGAGAGAATTGTATAATACATATAAACACTCAGGACATACCAAGTACTGACAATTGGCTGAAATTTATATTTTTAGTTTACAGGTTTTAATTAATTTTATTTATTTATCGTTATTTTTAAGCCAATGATTCTATTTTAATAGAATAATATAAAAGTCAGGTAAATCAAATTCATTCTTTCTCTGTATTTCTTTGTGCCTCTGCATATTTTATATTTATATTCTCTCTTTTTTTTGTACTGGGGATTGAACTCGGGACATTGTGCTTGCGAAGAAGGAGGCAGCACCACTGAGCTAAAACTCTGGCCCAGTATTCTCTTAAATGATACCTTGAGTATGATTTTCCTACACATCCTCCCTCTTCCTTCCAGGCATAGTTAAACTAATTTGAACATTAGTTCCTGATTGCTGTTGGTTGTGTGTTGGGTGGTGGTGGTTGAGCTTGGGGGAGAGGTAGCAGATGTATAACATTTGGTAAGATTCCTTCTTAATATTTGTAAATTTAAAAGTTAAATTAATCACCAATTTTATTAATTTTATTCTGCAACCTTTTTTCTTACATACTTCATGTTTCTGAATTTTTCTTTCTTCTTTTTCTTTCTTGAGAATTTCTCGAATTTATTTACCAAGGTGGACAGTGTACTTTCTGAATCCTTGAATGTCCAAAATGTTTCTTGCTTACTTTTACAAGTCAACAATGATTTATTTGGGTTTAGAATTCTTGATTTGTCATTCTTTTTCCTAAAGTCTTTATAAATGTTATTTCAATGTGTTCTAGCACTGAAGGCCACACACCAGGTCCTGAACAATTTCCTAGGCTCCAATCCACCCTCTCTTCTTTGCTTTGTAATATCAGGCCAGAACTAATGTGTTGTATTTTCGTTTTGCTTTGGTTTTTAAAAAGAATTTTATCAGTGAATATTAGTTATACAGATAGATGGATCCCATTTTGGCAAATCCATATACATATGTGGACTATTTTATCATTTTTAGCCCTTGGCTCTTCACCCCTCCCTTCCTCATGTTTCCTTCCTCTTATCTACTGTCTTCCAAATACATATATTGCATCATTTATCAGCTGGCTCCTAGTTAGACTGTGTCAATGGGAGTTAGGTACATCAGCTGACAGGAAGCCCAGGGAGGAAGGGAGTTGGTCTTTCTGTGTTTGGTACCTATTCTTCCCAGATTACCCTATTCAATTTTAATACAATAGTAGTAATTGACTCCCTTTCTGGCTCTTGGTTTTCTACCCACTGTGCCAGAAACAGGGTCATAGCATCTCCTCACAGGTCCATTACCTCTCCTCCTAGCCCAAATCCCAACTCCAAAAGGTACCTTCTACTCACTTTTCATATTTCATTTTCGTTGATTTCCCAGTTGCTGGCCACAACTTTTTGCAGTTACCACTACTACAATATCCTCTTTCCTATTCTCCAATCCTATGCAGTCTTTTAGAAATAAACCCCATCCTAAAATGATTGATGCTATTTCTGCTTTCTTTGCTGGATCTTGGCTAATACTGATTATAACTGAGAATCATGAAATCATTCTTATTCCCTTTCCTTTGTTGATGACCTGTTGTTTTGTATTTTCTAATATAGAAGTGTCCTGTGTAGGAAATCTTTCCAAATCTGAAATGTCACTGTGATGTGCCTGTATGTGTATCTTCTTTCCCTGCTTGACAACACTTATCGGGCCTCTTCAACAGCTAAGATTAGTCTTCTCTTCAGGGATCTATTTTTCCCATTGTCTTTAGGTATCACTTTAAAAAATATTTTTTTTATTTTTCTGGAATGCCAGTTTTAATTGTATCTCTTGCATTTAAATTTCTGTGCCCCTGTTAATCATAATTTTCATTTCTATTATTGCCTTTTGATATTGAAGAATTCCTTTATTTATTCCATTTTGCTTTCACCAACATCCTCCTGCTATTCAGTACTCCAATGAGATTTTAATGTTGTCAATTCCATTATCTCCTGACAGTGTTATACCAAATGTCACTAGGGACACTAATTGTAATTTTAAAGCCATTTGCTATGTATTTTGTGTTCACTCTTTTCTGCCAAGTCATTGAATGTATTTTCTCTGCGTGCAATTCACATTGTCTTGAACTTCTCATGAACTGGCAATTTCTATGGTCTGCTGATATTCATAAATAAAAGTTAGAGTATTCAGAGTGTCCCTTTTCAACTGCATTTGTCATTTCTTCTGAAGATACCTACTGCTATCTACTAACAAAATGGGATTTTTAAAAGCAATTTCCTGTGTGTTTCCCTACAAAGAAAAACATGTTAATACTGTGATCAGCAACTCAAAATGAGGGTTTTGGGCCAGGACTCCAAATCTTCATACTGTGTTTTCCTGTGTTCCATAGCCAAGACCTCCTGTGGCCTGAGGGTTTATCCCCAGCTGGCTCTGCCTGTGGGCTCCATCTCCAATCCACAGCCCCCAAGCCTCAGAAGCAGGTTCTCTACCCACCTGTATAGCTAGATCTTCCAGATTTTGCACCTCTAACCCAAGAGACACTTCTAGGCCCTTTCAGACTTACCTCACACTTCTCCTGACTCACTGATCAGCCTCTATAGGAGGGTAGTGACCAAGGTCTTCTTGTGGTTTCGTGTACAGTGTACTGTCTGTTTTGTATTATTCCTTGGTAACTTTCTTTGAGTTTGTGGCTTGAGGTCGAGAGTCAATAAAACTAATTTTTTTCTTCTTTTATATATTTACTTTTTTTGTCATATTTGTGGTTTGCTGGTGGCCCTGCCACCATCTTTCCAGAATTCTATATTTGAGTCTCTTATGAAATTTACTAAGAGAGGAAAAATTATACTCATCTGTAAAGATAAGAAAATGATTTCATGAAAAGTACTAATGATTATCAATATGTTGATATTACTTATATGTGGATATATCTCCACTCCAAGTAGCTTTTCTGAACTTCAGACTGTATTTCTAACTGAATATCTGCACAAGATACTCAAACTTAGTATTAGCTCAAACACCACTTATGTAAATACTAAAATGGAACTCATGATAAGAATTCAGATTCCAAGAAAATAGATGCAGATACTTCTCCTGTTTTGAATGAACTACAACATTTCAACCTGCAAACAAGTGGGGGGAAAATTATGAGTGGATGCTCTTGGCATCTTACATAGTTGTGTGTAAATTAGAAAGAGTTGAAATTAAAGAAGAACTTTTAAACAAGGTATGCTGTTGCAGAGGTGTGGGAGTCTCTGAGATAATCTGTCTTTAGGATGTTTGTTGAGCCAAAGAATGTTTGGGTGTTTCCATGGGCTACTTACGGGCCACAGGAGTGACCCTGATGTCACCTGATTAAGTAGGTACCTGGGTGGGGAAAGCCTGCGGCAGAGAATAGCAGTAAAAGGAGTACTGAGAAGAGTTGTGGGCAACCAGTAAGGCCAAATGCAGTATGTGTCACCCAAATCAAAAGAACCGCAAATGGGACTCTTAGCTATTAAGCATTATCAAGATTGAAACTGCTCTGCTCCTTCTGCTTGCATTTCTGATCTCCTTGACTTTCATCCCATTTTATTTCTTAGCATTTATTTTCTAACATATCATATATTAGCATATTAATTATCTTTATCATGAAGACTCTTAGCTCCATGAGAACAAGACTCTTGCACTGATGAGCAGAATTCTACCTGGGTCATGAGAGGAGCTAAACAAATATTCATTGGACTAGAATAGGAGTTGAAGTGACACCTACAGAGAGCAGTAAGACCTCTTATGAAAGTAAACATTGGACATTCTTCCTGCCACAACCTCCCCTTTTTTCATTTCTCACACTGGCCTACAGTTCTGGAGAGGACAGAAGCAAGCTAGGCAGTGGGAAACTATGAATAAAACCCCCCAAAAAATTAATAGAAAAAAATCTGACTCCTCCTCCAGTATAAACTGCATAGTCAAGGAACATCTAAACTGGAAGGAAGTGGAACTTCATTTACAAATAAGATTCCTAGTGTTCTCATTGGAATTGTATTGAACTGAACATAGTAAAACGCTAGATGGTTTGGAAACTAGAAATAAGTGAAGAAATGTTTGAGTTCCCATACTTGACTTGAAAAATATCATGGAAGCTGTCAGAGTTCATCCAAAAAAATTGAGGACATTGAATGGACAGTTTCCTGGTTATTACACAACTCATTTCTTAGACTGGACTCACTCATATGTTAAAAGCACTCGCACTCATTTGCTCCTCATTTGCAACCCTTTCCCCACTGCAACGTTCAGACTGTTCATGGGGGTTGACATACTTGTAACTGTTTCTTCTATCAAGGCAGTTCAAACCAATAGCACCCATTTTCCAGCATGCAATAAAATGCACAACATATGTTAATCACATAATAATGGTCAGTAAGCCCTAGGAGTAGCAGCCAGGAGAAACTGTTTATTCTGAAGTACATGAAATTGAAAATTAGGTAAGTAAAGCAGGTACATGTTCATTGAGTGGAAGCTCCAATTCATTTTTCTGGAACAGATGAATGAATGCTAGCATAAATTAATGTGTGAATAAATGTCTACTCATATGTAGACAAAGTAAAAATAGAAAATACATTTTTCCCTTCCCCTTTCTGTAAAAATAAATATTCATGATAAAATATATTTCAATTTATTTTAAAAAGAGAAACAGTTTTGTTGGTTTTTATTTATTTTCCATAACAATAGAATGGGTTTGCACATTCATTCCTGTTTTCGTTTGTTTTCAGGTGATCCTTGTCTTTGTTCTAAGCATTGGGTCTCTTATAATCTATTTCGTCAATTCTTCTGAGTGAGTAAAGTCCTCAATCATTTTTGTCTGCTATATCAGTAACTTACCAAGCTACTCTGAAATTTTCTCCTCAGGGTATTGTGTAATATATATCCAGCAACACATGTACACATGTGCAGGCTTGCGAAAGTGTAAGCGTTTAGTTGCCCCACCAGGCACTAAACCAAGTTCTGGAGAAATGCATGTGTTTCCCCTGCACCCTGCCAGCCTGCCTTGCTGGAGTCAGCTGGGGTGAAAAGATTTACCTCAAAGGTTCTGAGGCTCCATGTCTTCAGCTGTCAGCTCCACAAGGGCTGCTTCAGAAGGCTTTCAGGTTCCTCAGGCATTGAAGGGGAACTTCTGTATTCTGATCAGAGCTTCTCATGAGCCTCCCAGAACTCTGGATGGATTTGAGAATAGATAAAGCCAAACCTCACCTGTGGTAACAGAGCAGAATGCTCTCTGCTTTCCTCCAAAAGCGTTCCCTCCTTGCAGTGCAGTGTTGGGGGAGTCTTTTGGACTGAAATCAGTCTAAGGTGAGCTCCATGTCAATCCTTTAGGAATTTGATTAATTCCAGCTGAGATTAACTTAGGATTTACAGGGCCTCAAGAGCAAGGCAACTAAATTAGGTGCAGTGGCACACTCTTATAAAGCCAGCTTCTAGAGAGGCTGAGGCAGGACGATAACAAATTCGAAGCCAACCTGGTCAATTCAGAGAGACTGTCTCACACACACACACACACACACACACACACACACACACGAAGCATACCATGGAGTGGAGGGGTGAAAATGTAGCTCAGGTAACTGTAGATATCCTAAGGAAACTGGCAGTCTTTGCTTTGTAAACTCCTAACAGATCTTTTAGGAATTTTTCTTTGATTTGGTCAAATCAATCCATCTGACCTACAGCAAAAAGATACAGAAGCTAAAATACTGACTGGATAGATGAACTTGAAAACCAAGGAGAAATATGTAATCTCTACAGCTCTAAATACCCACTGAAAAAAATTGAAATGGGACAGTGATGATGGGAAATTTTCTGTTATTTTGTGCCCCATGGGTGGTCCAAGGGTTTTGTTTATGCATAGCTCTACTCCAAAGAGAAAGGTAATTTCCTTCAGCTCTCAATTTAAGTGTCTGAATTGACCATTGGTAGTGAATAAATAGAAAATTGCATACTTTTTCCCTATATTTGTCCTTTATAGACATGGCATTTAAACGTTCACCTTTACACACTGTGCTTATTTCTTTTCCAGCCCTGTTGGAAGTTGTTCTTCATATGAAGACAAAACCATCTCCATTGATTTGACTTTCAATGCTTTCTTTAGTTTCTATTTTGGATTGAGAGTAAGTACCTATGGAAAGTGGAAGAAAACACGCAAACCCAACTGGAGTAATATATAGACCAGTGTGTCCCTCAGTTACACAATCTGCCTAAATTATCAGGTTTAAAAGGTAGTCTGTGTGTTGTTAAGAAAACTCCTCTCTCTCTCTCTCTCTCTCTCTCTCTCTCGCACTGGAAGCTGTAAACCAAGGCCATCACAAATAAAACCTACTTTTTTTAAATACACAATAACTTCATTATTGACTTACTGACTACCACAAAGGAAGCTTTACTAGTAATCCCAAGGTAGTAGATCTAGAATGGCAAGTCTCTGAAGATGTCACAGGTTCTACTAATGGCATATGTAGCATCTTAACTGTACAAAATATTTTTGTATTTTTGCTTCACTTTTCATCTATTAATGAACTCTCTTATTCCAATGACATTTAGTAAGTCCTTATTTTAGATCTATATTTTAGTGTATTAATCCATTCCATGCTTGTGGGAGGCTATTTGTATCCATATATCTATATGTCTACTTATATTTTATAGAGAGGGGCATATCTCATATACATCTCATATACATATATGTATACACATGTATGTGCACATGTATGGTATGTAGTTCTGTGATCTTCCTTTAAAATTCATCCTACTACACTGACCATCAAATTCTTTTTATAGGAGCAGACTCTCCTTCCTGGAAATCTGGTTTTCTTAATCTAAGCAGGGAAACTCATAAACACAGATCATGATCAGCAATCTTTTAGAGAGCTGTACCTTTTTCATTGGAGATCATCTTAAATCATATACCTTCATTGCTCACAAATAAGATATAACTACATATATACACACACATATCTGTTCTAAGAACAGAAAAGTCAAAAGTGTTTATTCTGAAGGGAGAGAGTTAGTATACAGTATTAATTGAACACTCATTAAAGATACAATATTTGTATATATTTACAGGATTACATGAGTTTTGCATATGCATAAAATAGACTAATAGCAAAACTTGAGGTGATGAATGAAATGTAGCTTTAAAAAATGCCATCATTGTGTTCACTTTGAAATTTTTGAGGGTAGCAGAATTTTCAGTGTTCTGTTTTCATTTTTATAGTTTTTGGCAGCTGATGACAAGATCAAGTTCTGGCTGGAGATGAATTCTCTTGTAGACATTTTTACCATTCCCCCAACATTTATTTCTTACTACTTGAAGAGTAATTGGCTAGGTAAGTGTGTGTGTAAAATCTGTAGCAATATATAAAACAAAATGTAAAACCCTCAACATGCATTTATAAGTATTCTTCATTTTTTCTTAGTGTCTGGCTGTCACTTTAAAAAACCTCTCCCTTTGGCTATCTTTTTTTTACTATATCAGAAACCATTTTTTGACCTCAACACCAGAAACTGCACCTGGCACATGGTAGGTGTTCCGCAGTTGTTCATGGAAAGGCTGCACCAACTATCTGGGAGGTGCAGCTCAGTAACCTATCCCTACAGCACCTTTATGTTGGGATCCCACATGGGCTGGGATGAAAGTTTTCTCCTTTTAAAAAAGCAGATCATCATATCTACACATGCTCAGATGTGTTAGAAAGGTGTTCAGTTGTTCTGTATTTTAGGTGGATGTGTGGACAGTGTGCTGGCACTGGGTAACTGTCCTAGTCATGTGCTTGTCATCAGAGCATAATACCCAACACCCGCAGCTTCAAGAAGGACAGGTTTATTTCAGCTCATGGTATTTAGAGGAGTCAGACTACAGTTGGATGGCCCCAAGGCAGGAAGGGCATGGTGAAAGTATCTGCAAAGGAAACCTGCTCAAGTCATGGTGACAGGAAGCAGAGGGTGAAGGAAGGAATCAAGGAGGGAGATACACACTTCCAGGTCACATCCCAGCAATGGCTTGTAATCAGGACCCACCTCCTTCCCGCACACTCACTGGAGTGTGCTGAACTCATGAGAGCAGGAATCAACTGATGAGCATAGCACTCCCGATCCAGTCCCTTCCACATGCATGAGCATTCTGGAGGACATTCCAGAGCCAAACCGTAACACTAGCTTTGAATATTTTGCTGTAATTTTATATTTTTACTTTTGTCTATGAAGTACATAGCAGTTCTATTTCTATTATTAATCACAAAATAAATAAACATTGCAGAACAACGTATCATAGAAATTGGATAATCAGGAGTTTAGGTGGTTCATGGAAAATTTTCTTTAAATTCTAAAGAAGAATTGGATAGAGCAGACAATAGTTCTTATTATAGCCAAGGCATGCTTCAACATGCTTTAGATTAACACTACAATTGTTTAAGGTATGATTATAATTCTTATTTCACAGATGATGACCTGTAGAAGTAAGGGTATTATTGCCTTAGGTGGCAATAGCTAGTAACAGTTAAGGCCAGGATTTGAACTTCAGTTCATGTACTTAAACTTATACCATTAAACATACTAGATTAGAACACTCAGGGGAAAACGAATGTCTGAGACCTGAACTGTGTTGTAATTCAGGCCGTTCTTGGGAGTGACCCTTCACATTTGGCAGCTCTCTCCTTTTGATTGCTCTATAGGTTTAAGGT
The DNA here is from genome assembly GCF_053883595.1 of Heterocephalus glaber. Lineage (NCBI taxonomy): Eukaryota > Metazoa > Chordata > Mammalia > Rodentia > Bathyergidae > Heterocephalus > Heterocephalus glaber. Next base: position 38,706,254 of record NW_028258308.1, read on the forward strand.
TCCTAAGAGCTTTGCGGCTTCTAGAACTCCCTCAAATACTGCAAATTCTACAAGCCATCAAGACCAGGTAAGTGCCAGCTTTTTCTGCTTACTTAGTAGTTCAGATTAAGAAATGAAAATGTTATCTAGATCCAAATTTCACTCATGCCTCATCAGAATTTCCTTGCTACAATTGAAAAATCCCTCAGTGTCCCCGATGCTCTCATTTATTTTTCCCTACATATTACTTTGCACACTAGGTCAAAATCTTTAAATCATTTCAGACACATTGTTTATCTTTGTTTTATAAAGCCACAGAGTGTAAGTCCATTTGGGTTTTAACTCTAGGTCCCTCTACCAATATGTATGTACATATATACATACGTACATACATACCTCAAATCAATCAGCCAATTCAGAAGCTTTGTTTCTTCACATTTGTTTTTATCATTGTGTCTCTCCTGGCTAGTAAGACATTTGTCTTCAGGTTTGAGAGTGTAACACAATTCCTTTGAGCACGAGAAGTGCCCAGTACACAAATCGAGCCTTAGGCTAAAGGTGTAGCTCAGTGGTAGAGTCTAGCAGGTGGAAGGTGCTCAGTTCATCTCTAGCCAAAAAAAAAGGTCACTTCAGTTTCTCCAAAAGGAAACAGCAAAGCTCCAAACCACTTCTAAGCACCAGTACCTCCAAAGTTCCAAACAGTTTATTCTGTTAGCCACTCAAACTCTTTACACTTCTGCATTTTCATTAGAAGTATCAAATATCACCAGATGGATTTCACTGCCTAGTGTTTGTGCATCATGGAGAAATTGGGGTAGAAGAGGTCATTCTGGCTTGAGAAGTGGCCTTGCCTGAAAGCCGCAAAGATGTTAGCTAAACTCTAGGGCTTTCTTTTGATGACAAAAGCACTTCTGATCTTTTCAAACCCTTAAACCCCTGTTATGAGGTCAGCAATCTGAGTAACTCTACATTTCTGTGAGCTACTCAGCATTCCATTTTACAAGCTACTCCCTAGACTCCTGGCACAGTGCAGTTTGTATAATTACCTTAGACAACATAATGGCTCATTAAATTTATCTTATGTTGACCTACATATTGTATAATTTTAAAGCGATGTCATACCAGGCTAGTGAATGTCACAGCAAAATCTACAATTTTCGAAGAAGTATGTATGACCAGCCGAGTTTTAGAGCTGTGTGTCTCAGAGGCTAAAGCCTGTAAAAATCAGGCAGAGGACCCTATCACATTGCAGACCGGCAGGTGAGGGCGAGGACAGGAATCCCCTTTCTCATAATCTCCTAGGAAACATCACTTCCAGTCCATGAAACCCTGCTTTGGGAAGCAAGGCGGGAAGATCTTAGAGGATGAGGTGTCTGTAGTTGTGGAACCTGCTTGAGGATATCCAACAGTGCTTTTTTTGTTTCTTCCTGTAGTAATTCGGTGAAGTTTTCCAAACTGTTATCGATATTTCTCAGTACCTGGTTCACTGCGGCAGGATTCATTCACTTGGTAAGCGTCTCATCACCATCCCACGTCCCCAGTGAGCATCTTCCTCTGAAAACTGGAGACCTGTGGAGACCGGAAATTTAACTTCTCCCTTCCTCTCTCTAGATTTTCTTCCACCATCCCATTTATGATACATATGTGTCTCCGATAACATCAGAAGTTCTTTGTTTCTCTTCCACCTTTCAAAATCTGCTCTGAGAGAAAGACCTAATGAGGTCTAAGGTATAAGGAATAGGTAGAATCTACTGCTAAGGCTTCGTGGAGGTTTGGGGATCCTGGAGTTAAAATATATATTTACATAATAAGACACTAACTGAATAAAGGCAAACTATGGGTGTGGCTCAGTGGTAGAGCCTTTTCCCAGCATGTACATGGTCCTGAGTTCAATACCCAGCACTGAGGAAAAAAAAGGAAAGAAAGAAAGAAAGAAAGAGGAAAGAAAGAAAGGAAGGAAGGAAGGAAGGAGAGAAAGAAAGAAAGAAAGAAAGAGAAAGAAAGAAAGAGAAAGAAAGAAAGAAAGAAAGAAAGAAAGAAAGAAAGAAAGAAAGAAAGAGAAAGAAAGAAAGAGAGGCAGTTAAAGAATTTCAGACTTCTGTAGAGCTGGATAGTTGTAAGGGAGGAGGTGCTGCTGGTGTTGAGAGACAGGCTCTGGGCCTCGCTGACTCTCCTGAAATTGTACACCTCGCTGCATCCTTTGCTTAGGGAAAGGCTAGCTCCTATCTCACATCAAGAGCAGCGCAGTGAATGGCTTTCAGTAACAGGAAAGGAACTCCTGAACTTTACTGCTTGCAGACAGTTATGGAGCAGTCATTACAAACCAGGGTCACTGAATAGGATATTAAAAATCTGCAGAACCCTTTGAGAATAAAACCAAACCAAACAAAATACAGCAGACATTCCTTTGACTTATCTCTCAGGTTTAATTAAAACAATAATAATTTTTAAAGAAAATAACTTACCATCCTTAGTCTATC